>NW_024061429.1:85000-130695 GCF_016432855.1 Salvelinus namaycush
AGGCTACCTGTCTCTAACCACTAGGCTACCTGCCTCTAACCACTAGGCTACCTGTCTCTAACCACTAGGCTACCTGTCTCTAACCATTAGGCTACCTGTCTCTAACCACTAGGCTACCTGCCTCTAACCACTAGGCTACCTGCCTCTAACCACTAGGCTACCTGTCTCTAACCACTAGGCTACCTGTCTCTAACCACTAGGCTACCTGTCTCTAACCACTAGGCTACCTGTCTCGAACCACTAGGCTACCTGTCTCGAACCACTAGGCTACCTGTCTCGAACCACTAGGCTACCTGTCTCTAACCACTAGGCTACCTGTCTCTAACCACTAGGCTACCTGCTCTAACCACTAGGCTACCTGTCTCTAACCACTAGGCTACCTGTCTCTAACCACTAGGCTACCTGTCTCTAACCACTAGGCTACCTGTCTCTAACCACTAGGCTACCTGTCTCTAACCACTAGGCTAACTGTCTCTAACCACTAGGCAACCTGTCTCTAACCACTAGGCTACCTGACTCTAACCACTAGGCTACCTGCTCTAACCACTAGGCTACCTGCTCTAACCACTGGCTACCTGTCCTAACCACTAGGCTACCTGTTCTAACCACTAGTCTACCTGCTCTAACCACTGGCTACCTGTCTCTAACCACTAGGCTACATGTCTCTAACCACTAGTCTACCTGTTCTAACCACTAGTCTACCTGCTCTAACCACTAGTCTACCTGTCTCTAACCACTAGTCTACCTGTCTCTAACCACTAGTCTACCTGTCTCTAACCACTAGGCTACCTGTCTCTAACCACTAGGCTACCTGTCTCTAACCACTAGGCTACCTGCTCTAACCACTAGGCTACCTGCTCTAACCACTTGGCTACCTGTCTCTAACCACTAGGCTACCTGTCTCTAACCACTAGGCTACCTGTCTCTAACCACTAGGCTACCTGCTCTAACCACTAGGCTACCTGTCTCTAACCACTAGGCTACCTGCTCTAACCACTAGGCACCCTGCTCTAACCACTAGGCTACCTGCTCTAATCACTAGGCTACCTGCTCTAACCACTAGGCTACCTGTCTCTAACCACTAGTCTACCTGCTCTAACCACTAGGCTACCTGCTCTAACCACTAGGCTACCTGTCTCTAACCACTAGGCTACCTGCTCTAACCACTAGGCTACCTGCTCTAACCACTAGGCTACCTGTCTCTAACCACAAGGATACTTGCTCTAACCACTAGGCTACCTGTTCTAACCACTAGTCTACCTGTTCTAACCACTAGTCTACCTGCTCTAACCACTAGTCTACCTGTCTCTAACCACTAGTCTACCTGTCTCTAACCACTAGGCTACCTGCTCTAACCACTAGTCTACATGTCTCTAACCACTAGGCTACCTGCTCTAACCACTAGGCTACCTGCTCTAACCACTAGGCTACCTGTCTCTAACCACAAGGATACTTGCTCTAACCACTAGGCTACCTGCTCTTACCACTAGGCTACCTGCTCTAACCACTAGGCTACCTGCTCTAACCACTAGGCTACCTGCTCTAACCACTAGGCTACCTGTCTATAACCACTAGGCTACCTGCTCTAACCACTAGGCTACCTGCTCTAACCACTAGGCTACCTGTTCTAACCACTAGTCTACCTGTCTCTAACCACTAGGCTACCTGTCTCTAACCACTAGGCTACCTGTCTCTAACCACTAGGCTACCTGTCTCTAACCACTAGGCTACCTGTCTCTAACCACTAGGCTACCTGTCTCTAACCACTAGGCTACCTGCTCTAACCACTAGGCTACCTGCTCTAACCACTAGGCTACCTGTCTCTAAACACTAGGCTACCTGCTCTAACCACTAGGCACCCTGCTCTAACCACTAGGCTACCTGTCTCTAACCACTAGGCTACCTGTCTCTAACCACTAGGCTACCTGTCTCTAACCACTAGGCTACCTGTTCTAACCACTAGTCTACCTGTTATAACCACTAGTCTACCAGCTCTAACCACTAGTCTACCTGTCTCTAACCACTAGTCTACCTGTCTCTAACCACTAGGCTACCTGCTGTAACCACTGGTCTACCTGTCTCTAACCACTAGGCTACCTGCTCTAACCACTAGGCTACCTGCTCTAACCACTAGGCTACCTGCTCTAACCACTAGGCTACCTGTCTATAACCACTAGGATACTTGCTCTAACCACTAGGCTACCTGCTCTAACCACTAGGCTACCTGCTCTAACCACTAGGCTACCTGCTCTAACCACTAGGCTACCTGCTCTAACCACTAGGCTACCTGTCTCTAACCACTAGGCGACCTGTCTCTAACCACTAGGCTACCTGTCTCTAACCACTAGGCTACCTGTCTCTAACCACTAGGCGACCTGTCTCTAACCACTAGGCTACCTGTCTCTAACCACAAGGATACTTGCTCTAACCACTAGGCTACCTGCTCTTACCACTAGGCTACCTGCTCTAACCACTAGGCTACCTGCTCTAACCACTAGGCTACCTGCTCTAACCACTAGGCTACCTGTCTATAACCACTAGGCTACCTGCTCTAACCACTAGGCTACCTGCTCTAACCACTAGGCTACCTGTTCTAACCACTAGTCTACCTGTCTCTAACCACTAGGCTACCTGCTCTAACCACTAGGCTACCTGCTCTAACCACTAGGCTACCTGTCTCTAACCACTAGGCTACCTGTCTCTAACCACTAGGCTACCTGTCTCTAACCACTAGGCTACCTGTCTCTAACCACTAGGCTACCTGTCTCTAACCACTAGGCTACCTGTCTCTAACCACTAGGCTACCTGCTCTAACCACTAGGCTACCTGTCTCTAACCACTAGGCTACCTGCTCTAACCACTAGGCACCCTGCTCTAACCACTAGGCTACCTGTCTCTAACCACTAGGCTACCTGTCTCTAACCACTAGGCTACCTGTCTTTAACCACTAGGCTACCTGTTCTAACCACTAGTCTACCTGTTATAACCACTAGTCTACCAGCTCTAACCACTAGTCTACCTGTCTCTAACCACTAGTCTACCTGTCTCTAACCACTAGGCTACCTGCTGTAACCACTGGTCTACCTGTCTCTAACCACTAGGCTACCTGCTCTAACCACTAGGCTACCTGCTCTAACCACTAGGCTACCTGTCTATAACCACTAGGATACTTGCTCTAACCACTAGGCTACCTGCTCTAACCACTAGGCTACCTGCTCTAACCACTAGGCTACCTGCTCTAACCACTAGGCTACCTGCTCTAACCACTAGGCTACCTGTCTCTAACCACTAGGCGACCTGTCTCTAACCACTAGGTTACCTGTCTCTAACCACTAGGCTACCTGTCTCTAACCACTAGGCGACCTGTCTCTAACCACTAGGAGACCTGCTCTAACCACTAGGCTACCTGCTCTAACCACTAGGCTACCTGTCTCTAACCACTAGTCTACCTGCTCTAACCACTAGGCTACCTGCTCTAACCACTAGGCTACCTGCTCTAACCACTAGGCTACCTGCTCTAACCACTAGGCTACCTGCTCTAACCACTAGGCTACCTGCTCTAACCACTGGCTACCTGTCTCTAACCACTAGGCTACCTGTCTCTAACCACTAGGCTACCTGTCTCTAACCACTAGGCTACCTGTTCTAACCACTAGTCTACCTGTTCTAACCACTAGTCTAGCTGCTCTAACCACTAGTCTACCTGTCTCTAACCACTAGTCTACCTGTCTCTAACCACTAGGCTACCTGATCTAACCACTAGTCTACATGTCTCTAACCACTAGGCTACCTGCTCTAACCACTAGGCTACCTGCTCTAACCACTAGGCTACCTTCTCTAACCACTAGGCTACCTGTCTCTAACCACTAGGATACTTTCTCTAACCACTAGGCTACCTGCTCTTACCACTAGGCTACCTGCTTTAACCACTAGGCTACCTGCTCTAACCACTGGCTACCTGTCTCTAACCACTAGGCTACCTGTCTCTAACCACTAGGCTACCTGTCTCTAACCACTAGGCTACCTGTTCTAACCACTAGTCTACCTGTTCTAACCACTAGTCTAGCTGCTCTAACCACTAGTCTACCTGTCTCTAACCACTAGTCTACCTGTCTCTAACCACTAGGCTACCTGATCTAACCACTAGTCTACATGTCTCTAACCACTAGGCTACCTGCTCTAACCACTAGGCTACCTGCTCTAACCACTAGGCTACCTTCTCTAACCACTAGGCTACCTGTCTCTAACCACTAGGATACTTTCTCTAACCACTAGGCTACCTGCTCTTACCACTAGGCTACCTGCTTTAACCACTAGGCTACCTGCTCTAACCACTAGGCTACCTGCTCTAACCACTAGGCTACCTGTCTATAACCACTAGGCACCCTGCTCTAACCACTAGGCTACCTGTCTCTAACCACTAGGCTACCTGTCTCTAACCACTAGGCTACCTGTCTTTAACCACTAGGCTACCTGTTCTAACCACTAGTCTACCTGTTATAACCACTAGTCTACCAGCTCTAACCACTAGTCTACCTGTCTCTAACCACTAGTCTACCTGTCTCTAACCACTAGGCTACCTGCTGTAACCACTGGTCTACCTGTCTCTAACCACTAGGCTACCTGCTCTAACCACTAGGCTACCTGCTCTAACCACTAGGCTACCTGTCTATAACCACTAGGATACTTGCTCTAACCACTAGGCTACCTGCTCTAACCACTAGGCTACCTGCTCTAACCACTAGGCTACCTGCTCTAACCACTAGGCTACCTGTCTCTAACCACTAGGCGACCTGTCTCTAACCACTAGGTTACCTGTCTCTAACCACTAGGCTACCTGTCTCTAACCACTAGGCGACCTGTCTCTAACCACTAGGAGACCTGCTCTAACCACTAGGCTACCTGCTCTAACCACTAGGCTACCTGTCTCTAACCACTAGTCTACCTGCTCTAACCACTAGGCTACCTGCTCTAACCACTAGGCTACCTGCTCTAACCACTAGGCTACCTGCTCTAACCACTAGGCTACCTGCTCTAACCACTAGGCTACCTGCTCTAACCACTGGCTACCTGTCTCTAACCACTAGGCTACCTGTCTCTAACCACTAGGCTACCTGTCTCTAACCACTAGGCTACCTGTTCTAACCACTAGTCTACCTGTTCTAACCACTAGTCTAGCTGCTCTAACCACTAGTCTACCTGTCTCTAACCACTAGTCTACCTGTCTCTAACCACTAGGCTACCTGATCTAACCACTAGTCTACATGTCTCTAACCACTAGGCTACCTGCTCTAACCACTAGGCTACCTGCTCTAACCACTAGGCTACCTTCTCTAACCACTAGGCTACCTGTCTCTAACCACTAGGATACTTTCTCTAACCACTAGGCTACCTGCTCTTACCACTAGGCTACCTGCTTTAACCACTAGGCTACCTGCTCTAACCACTAGGCTACCTGCTCTAACCACTAGGCTACCTGTCTATAACCACTAGGCTACCTGCTCTAACCACTAGGCTACCTGCTCTAACCACTAGGCTACCTGTTCTAACCACTAGTCTACCTGTCTCTAACCACTAGGCTACCTGCTCTAACCACTAGGCTACCTGCTCTAACCACTAGGCTACCTGCTCTAACCACTAGGCTACCTGTCTCTAACCACTAGGCTACCTGCTCTAACCACTAGGCTACCTGCCGCCCAAAATACCAGAAAGCAACCAGTAACCAATAAATCCAAACACTCTTAGATAACTTTCTGAATACCACATTCACTGTAAAGAAGCAGTAAAAAACAACTATATATTCTGGTCAACAGCAAAAGAAGCACAACTGAAATTGATAAAATAAGAAAACAAAAAAGACCAAAGATGACAACTGGTTTCAAATCAAATCAAAGTTGATTTGTCACGTGCGCCGAATACAACAGGTGTAGTAGACCTCACAGTGAAATGCCGAATACAACAGGTGTAGTAGACCTTACAGTGAAATGCTGAATACAACAGGTGTAGTAGACCTTACAGTGAAATGCTGAATACAACAGGTGAAGTAGACCTTACAGTGAAATGCTGAATACAACAGGTGTAGTAGACCTCACAGTGAAATGCTGAATACAACAGGTGTAGTAGACCTCACAGTGAAATGCTAAATACAACAGGTCTAGTAGACCTCACAGTGAAATGCCGAATACAACAGGTGAAGTAGACCTTACAGTGAAATGCTGAATACAACAGGTGTAGTAGACCTCACAGTGAAATGCTGAATACAACAGGTGTAGTAGACCTTACAGTGAAATGCTGAATACAACAGGTGTAGTAGACCTCACAGTGAAATGCCGAATACAACAGGTGTAGTAGACCTTACAGTGAAATGCCGAATACAACAGGTGAAGTAGACCTCACAGTGAAATGCTGAATACAACAGGTGTAGTAGACCTTACAGTGAAATGCCGAATACAACAGGTGAAGTAGACCTTACAGTGAAATGCTGAATACAACAGGTGTAGTAGACCTTACAGTGAAATGCTGAATACAACAGGTGTAGTAGACCTCACAGTGAAATGCTGAATACAACAGGTGTAGTAGACCTCACAGTGAAATGCTGAATACAACAGGTGTAGTAGACCTTACAGTGAAATACTGAATACAACAGGTGTAGTAGACCTCACAGTGAAATGCTGAATACAACAGGTGTAGTAGACCTCACAGTGAAATGCTGAATACAACAGGTGTAGTAGACCTCACAGTGAAATGCTGAATACAACAGGTGTAGTAGACCTCACAGTGAAATGCTGAATACAACAGGTGTAGTAGACCTCACAGTGAAATGCTGAATACAACAGGTGTAGTAGACCTTACAGTGAAATACTCAATACAACAGGTGTAGTAGACCTCACAGTGAAATGCTGAATACAACAGGTGTAGTAGACCTTACAGTGAAATGCTAAATACAACAGGTCTAGTAGACCTCACAGTGAAATGCTGAATACAACAGGTGTAGTAGACCTCACAGTGAAATGCTGAATACAACAGGTTTAGTAGACCTCACAGTGAAATGCTGAATACAACAGGTGTAGTAGACCTTACAGTGAAATGCTGAATACAACAGGTGTAGTAGACCTCACAGTGAAATGCTGAATACAACAGGTGTAGTAGACCTTACAGTGAAATGCTGAATACAACAGGTGTAGTAGACCTCACAGTGAAATGCTGAATACAACAAGTGTAGTAGACCTCACAGTGAAATGCTGAATACAACAGGTGTAGTAGACCTCACAGTGAAATGCTGAATACAACAGGTGTAGTAGACCTTACAGTGAAATGCTGAATACAACAGGTGTAGTAGACCTCACAGTGAAATGCTGAATACAACAGGTGTAGTAGACCTTACAGTGAAATGCTGAATACAACAGGTGTAGTAGACCTTACAGTGAAATGCTGAATACAACAGGTGTAGTAGACCTTACAGTGAAATGCCGAATACAACAGGTGTAGTAGACCTCACAGTGAAATGCTGAATACAACAGGTGTAGTAGACCTTACAGTGAAATGCTGAATACAACAGGTGTAGTAGACCTCACAGTGAAATGCTGAATACAACAGGTGTAGTAGACCTTACAGTGAAATGCTGAATACAACAGGTGTAGTAGACCTTACAGTGAAATGCTGAATACAACAGGTGTAGTAGACCTCACAGTGAAATGCTGAATACAACAGGTGTAGTAGACCTTACAGTGAAATGCTGAATACAACAGGTGTAGTAGACCTTACAGTGAAATGCTGAATACAACAGGTGAAGTAGACCTTACAGTGAAATGCTGAATACAACAGGTGTAGTAGACCTCACAGTGAAATGCTGAATACAACAGGTGTAGTAGACCTCACAGTGAAATGCTAAATACAACAGGTCTAGTAGACCTCACAGTGAAATGCCGAATACAACAGGTGAAGTAGACCTTACAGTGAAATGCTGAATACAACAGGTGTAGTAGACCTCACAGTGAAATGCTGAATACAACAGGTGTAGTAGACCTTACAGTGAAATGCTGAATACAACAGGTGTAGTAGACCTCACAGTGAAATGCCGAATACAACAGGTGTAGTAGACCTCACAGTGAAATGCCGAATACAACAGGTGTAGTAGACCTCATAGTGAAATGCTGAATACAACAAGTGTAGTAGACCTCACAGTGAAATGCTGAATACAACAGGTGTAGTAGACCTCACAGTGAAATGCTGAATACAACAGGTGTAGTAGACCTTACAGTGAAATGCTGAATACAACAGGTGTAGTAGACCTCACAGTGAAATGCTGAATACAGGCTCTAACCAATAGTGCGAAAAAAAGGTATGTGTGTGTGTGTGTGTGTGTGTGTGTGTGTGTGTGTGTGTGTGTGTGTGTGTGTGTGTGTGTGTGTGTGTGTGTGTGTGTGTGTGTGTGTGTGTGTGTGTGTGTGTGTGTGTGTGTGTAGGTAAGTAAAGAAATTAAACAACAGTAAAAAGACATTTGAAAATAACAGTAGCGAGGCTACATACAGGCACTGGTTGGTCGGGCCAATTGAGGTAGTATGTACATGAATGTATAGTTAAAGTGACTATGCACATAAGATAAACAGAGTATCAGCAGCGTAAAAGAGGGGTTGGGGGGGGGGGGGCACAGAATGCAAATAGTCCGGGTAACCATTTGTTACCTGTTCAGGAGTCTTATGGCTTGGGGGTAAAAACTGTTGAGAAGCCTTTTTGTCCTAGACTTGGCACTCCGGTACCGCTTGCCGTGCGGTAGTAGAGAGAACAGTCTATGACTGGGGTGGCTGGGGTCTTTGACAATTTTTAGGGCCTTCCTCTGACACTGCCTGGTGTAGAAGTCCTGGATGGCAGGCAGCTTAGCCCCAGTGATATACTGGGCCGTACGCACTACCCTCTGTGCCTTGCGGTCGGAGGCCGAGCAGTTGCCGTACCAGGCAGTGATGCAACCAGTCAGGATGCTCTCGATGTTGCAGCTGGAGAACCTTTTGAGGATCTCAGGACCCATGCCAAGTCTTTTTAGTTTCCTGAAGGGGAATAGGCTTTGTCGTGCCCTCTTCACGACTGTCTTGGTGTGTTTGGACCATTCTAGTTTGTTGTTGATGTGGACACCGAGGAACTTGAAGCTCTCAACCTGCTCCACTACAGCCCCGTCGATGAGAATGGGGACATGCTCGGTGCTCCTTTTCCTGTAGTCCACAATCATCTCCTTAGTCTTGGTTACGTTGAGGGATAGGTTGTTATTCTGGCACCACACGGCCAGTTCTCTGACCTCCTCCCTATAGGCTGTCTCATCGTTGTCAGTGATCAGGCCTACCACTGTTGTGTTGTCTGCAAACTTAATGATGGTGTTGGAGTCGTGCCTGGCCATGCAGTCGTGGGTGAACAGGGAGTACAGGAGGGGACTGAGCAGCTCCAGTGTTGAGGATCAGCGTGGCAGATGTGTTGCTACCTACCCATACCACCTGGTGGCGGCCCGTCAGGAAGTCCAGGATCCAGTTACAGAGGGAGGTGTTTAGTCCCAGGGTCCTTAGCTTAGTGATGAGCTTTGAGGGCACTATGGTGTTGAAAGCTGAGCTGTAGTCAATGAATAGCATTCTAACATTAGTGTTCATTTTGTCCAGGTGGGAAAGGGCAGTGTGGAGTGCAATAGAGATTGCATCATCTGTGGATCTGTTTGGGCGGTATGCAAATTGGAGTGGGTCCAGGGTTTCTGGGATAATGGTGTTGATGTGAGCCATTACCAGCCTTTGATGCAGATTGTAAAATTATAATTATAAGGAAAAAACTTAGAACACTATCCAACCAAAAGCACAGAGACCCAAATAATGGTGAATTACGCCTTCATTACTGTGAGACTTTAAAACTCTATAAACGTAACACTCAGAACCAAAACAGCACAGCACAACAGCAAGCAGCTGACACTAACTGAGTCCATAAACACAAACAACTTGGGAAAAAATGTGCGACACAAAATGGTGGCATATGGACGACCCATTTTAAAACACTCTACAACACCGTTCAAATGGACACAAACGCAGAACAACGCCAAATTCATGAGAAGAATGGATTAGAAAAAGCTATGAAGGACCATCAAAATCCACTGGACTCCCCAATTACTGACCAGGAGCTCTATAAGAAACTTCAGGCTCTCAAATATAAAAAAAGCATGTGGACCTGATGGCATCCTAAATGAGATGCTCAAACTCACTAGTGCAGGGCTTCCCGAGTGGCGCACAATTGGCCCAGCGTCGTCCAGGTTAGGGGAGGGTTTGGCCCGGCCGGGATGTCCTTGTCCCATCACGCTCTAGCGACTCCTTGTGGTGGGCCGGCGGGCGTGCACACTGACTTCGAACGGCAGTTGTACGGTGTTTCGTCCAATACATTGGTGCGGCTTGGCCACTACTCTAGAAGAATCCTCAACCAGACACACACCACCAGACATAGAAAGGTGCAAGGCCTATACAATAAATGTCACTAATTCAAAGACTCTCCCTCATAATCCCATCAGAGAGTTGTAACTGTCAAATGAATGGCATTAGTATAATACAATTGGTGTACAATGAAGTAGGCTGCTAGTCGTAGGAGACACTTTGAGTACTTTGCGTCTGAAATTCAATGTGGAGTTCCAAGCATAGACTTATAGGTGCCAACTGCCAAGTGAGCTGGGCCTAGCACTGCGGCACACCATACGATATCCCAGGCATGCCTCCCCGCCAAAATGAACAGATTCATATTAGTGATGGGGGAATGAAAGTTACATATTGCAATATTATTTTAGACAATATTATAATGATACGATGACTCCAAGTATACATTTGTTAGCGTTATCAAGAGCTAGTCGGCTGTACCAGCGTCCAAAACTCTGGTCATTTTCATTATATAGTTCTCCATCTTCTCTTTAAAATAGTGAGCCAACATGTTTTCAGCACTTATTTCCATGACTGTTCAAAACTAATTTTCTCATGGCTCTCCGCAGCAGACATACAAGGCTCTAATTTTAACAAACCTAACACAACGGTCAATCTAAGCGCTGTAGGTAGTGCTATAGATTCGTGGGTGTGTCAGAAATATATTCACAGCCGGAATTATGGGTGCAATAGCTGGCGGTGGCGTGAAAGTGCTGGGGTTTTGTTTTGAATAAACCAGTTGTAGGTGTGACAAGGGCTTGGCCACTCACAGGCTAATCAAGGCATTCCATGGCTTCATGTGTTTGTCTCCAGTTCTGTAGGTTATTCACGGTCATTTCGTTGTCATCAACTCCAATTCGGCTGTGGGCAAGGAATATTCTCGTCCTGATCCATTGTGGATATATGTTGATTTGTTTAACACTTTTTTTGGTTACTACATGATTCCATAGGTGTTATTTCATAGTTTTGATGTCTTCACTATTATTCAACAATGTAGAAAATAGTAAAAATAAAGAAAAACCCTGGAATGAGTAGGTGTGTCCAAACTTTTGACTTATACTAATATATATATATATATACAGTGGGGCAAAAAAGTATTTAGTCAGCCACCAATCGTGCAAGTTCTCCCACTTAAAAATATGAGAGGCCTGTAATTTTCATCATAGGTACACTTCAACTATGACAGACAAAATGAGAAAAGAAAATCCAGAAAATCACATTGTAGGATTTTTAATGAATTTATTTGCAAATTATGGTGGAAAATAAGTATTTATAGTTTTATTTATTTATTTATTATTGTTTATATTATATTTACTGTATATATATATATATATGTATATACACTGCTCAAAAAAATAAAGGGAACACTTAAACAACACAATGTAACTCCAAGTCAATCACACTTCTGTGAAATCAAACTGTCCACTTAGGAAGCAACACTGATTGACAATAAATGTCACATGCTGTTGTGCAAATGAAATAGACAAAAGGTGGAAATTATAGGCAATTAGCAAGACACCCCCAATAAAGGAATGGTTCTGCAGGTGGTGACCACAGACCACTTCTCAGTTCCTATGCTTCCTAGCTGATGTTTTGGTCACTTTTGAATGCTGGCGGTGCTTTCACTCTAGTGGTAGCATGAGACGGAGTCTACAACCCACACAAGTGGCTCAGGTAGTGCAGTTCATCCAGGATGGCACATCAATGCGAGCTGTGGCAAAAAGGTTTGCTGTGTCTGTCAGCGTAGTGTCCAGAGCATGGAGGCGCTACCAGGAGACAGGCCAGTACATCAGGAGACGTGGAGGAGGCCGTAGGAAGGCAACAACCCAGCAGCAGGAACGCTACCTCCGCCTTTGTGCAAGGAGGTGCACTGCCAGAGCCCTGCAAAATGACCTCCAGCAGGCCACAAATGTAGCTGGCTACTCATAAGCAGTGGGGCTTGAGAGATTGATCATGAGACCTGTGTTTATCCTGTTTGGGATAGGGGGCAGCATTTTCACTTTTGGATGAAAAGCGTACCCAGAGTAAACTGTCTCCTACTCAGTCCCTAATATATGCATATTATTAGTAGTATTGGATAGAAAACACTCTGAAGTTTCTAAAACTGTTTGAATGATGTCTGTGAGTATAATAGAACTCCTATGGCAGGCGAAAACCTGAGAAAAACCCAACCAGGAAGTGGGAAATCTGAGGTTTGTAGTTTTTGAAAGCTTGGCCTATCGAATACACAGTGTCTATGGGGTCATCACTCCCTAAGGCTTCCACTAGATGTCAACCGTCTTTAGAAACTTGTTTGAGGCTTCTACTGTAAAGGAGGGGCTCATAAGTGCTCTTTGAGTGAGTGGTCTGGCAGAGTGCCACAAACTCTGACGCTCGTTCACGTGAGTGGTAGCTCTCGTTCCATGGCTTTTCTACAGACAAAGGATTTCTCCGGTTGTAACATTATTGAAGATTTATGTTCAAAACATCCTAAAGATTGATTTTATACATCGTTTGAAATGTTTTTACGGTCTGTAACGGAACTTTTGGACTTTGTCTGGACGTAGTGCTCGCGCCCCATGAAGATGGATTACTGGGCTGAACGTGCTAACAACAAGGAGGAATTTGGACATAAATTATGAACTTTATTGAACAAATCAAACATTTATTGTGGAACTGGGATTCCTGGGAGTGCATTCTGATGAAGATCATCAAAGGTAAGTGAATATTTATAACGCTATTTCTGACTAATGTTGACTCCAACATGGCGGATATTTCTTTGGCTGATTTTGTCGTCTGAGCTCTGTACTCAGATTATTGCATGGTGTGCTTTTCCCGTAAAGTTTTTTTGAAATCTGACACAGCGGTTGCATTAATTAAGGAGAAGTCTATCTTTAAATCTGTGAATAACACTTGTATCTTTTATCAATGTTTATTATGAGTATTCCTGTGAATTGATGTGGCTCTCTGCAAAATCACCGGATGTTTTGGAAGCAAAACATTACTGAACGTAACGCGCCAATGTAAACTGAGATTTGGGGATATAAATATGAACTTTATCGAACAACACATACATGTATTGTGTAACATGAAGTCCTATGAGTGTCATCTGATGAAGATCATCAAAGGTCAGTGATTCATTTTATCTCTATTTCTGCTTTTTGTGACTCCTCTCTTTGGCTGGAAAAATGGCTGTGTGTGTTTTTGTGACTTGGCTCTGACCTAACATAATCAAATGTTGTGCTTTCGCTGTAAAGCCTTTTTGAAATCGGTAGATGGGTAGATTAACAAGAAGTTAAGCTTTCATTTGGTGTATTGCACTTGTTAATGTGTGAAAGTTAAATATTTCTAAAAAATATTTTTGAATTTCCTGCGCTGCCTTTTTTAGCGGAATGTTGTCGGAATGTTGTCGAGCCCTAAGAAGTTATCTTCTATAACGCCAGAAGTTGGTCATTAGCATTAACATTATTATTATTATTAGGATGTGCATTATACATGGTTCTGGTTACATTTGTAACAAAAATAGCATTTTCATAGACAGACTTGAAAGCCAGATCAGTGATTATTGAAAAGAAAAAAAAGACAGGTTAAACTATTTTGATAAAATAATTACATTATTATTGGGTCTTATGGTTGAAGGCTTATATTTAGTATAGGTATACTTTTACAAGCCATGAATTCATTAGATTATTCCAGACTGTTTGAAATGCAGTGAAATTACCTTTAAATTGTGCAACAAAGCTTATTTTGATAATGTAGATAGATATACATTGTGAATCGTCCAAAAGTTTGAAAAAAAAAAATGGAGATATGATTTATAGGCCATCACGCCCAGCCCTAAGCCAAACAGACAAGAGACTCCCTCACACACAGAACTGTCCCTCTCCCTCTCAACTCCTATAGAACGCATGCCGTTTGGTGTGAGGCAGTTTACTGTGAGCGTAGCACACCTGGGCTTTGGGGAACATGTCTGGTCTACTTAGTGGAAACTTTTTTTTTAAAAGTGAGCTTTACACTTGATCTGTGAAAACCCCCAGTCAGGATGAAAGCTCAACGCTGTATTGTGGGGAAATGTGATTGTTTACCAGCTGGGGACACAGGGGGGGGCTCTCCTTCCCTCTGATCATCCTGCCAGAAGTCTAGAACTTCTCTACAAGACTTAAGAGGCCCAGGGAATCCCAGAATGATCCTTTTCCTCTCTAAAAATATCCCTTCCTCTCTAACCTCCCCAACACACACAGCACTGATTTATAAACCTAAACTCTTGAACTTGAAAACATCCTCAACCATACATACATACAGAGACCAGACACAAAACTGATATAGATCTAATCACCTCCAGGCTTCAAGCTAGACTCTCTCTCTCTCTCCCTCTCCCTCTCCCTCTCCCTCTCCCCCTCTGTCCCTCTGTCTCTCTGTCTCTCTGTCTCTCTGTCTCTCTGTCTGTCTGTCTGTCTGTCTGTCTGTCTGTCTGTCTGTCTGTCTGTCTGTCTGTCTGTCTGTCTGTCTGTCTGTCTCTCTGTCTCTCCCTCTCTCTCTCTCTCTCTCTCTCTCTCTCTCTCTCTCTCTCTCTCTCTCTCTCTCTCTCTCTCTCTCTAAATACATAAATAAATAAATACTCAACCTCAGTGGGAGCACACACACAATGTTTCTCATCTTGTAGATGTCTGACTGACTTAGTCTTTCACCTCAGTCTTTCACCTTTCCAAGAACAACTAAGATGATGAAGGAGACAGCAGAGATCTGACTCCCATGAAGTTACATTCTATATTTCTAGACAGACCTGTCCATAATAGTTAGTTAAGCTAATTGACCCCCCTCCATTTGTTTTGTACACTGCTGCTACTCGCTGTGTATTATCTATGAATGGTCACTTCACCCCCAACTACATGTACAAATTACCTCAACTAACCTGTTCCCCCCTCACACTGACTCGGTACCGGTACCCCCTGTATATAGCCTCCTATATAGTTATTTTATTGTGTTACTTTTTTTAACTTTAGTTTATTTGGTAAATATTTTTTAACCCTTAACTCACTGTTGGTTAAAGGGTAAGTAAGCATTTCATGTTACCGTAAGGTCTATCCTATTCGGTCACATGTGACAAATAATGTTTGATTTTAATTTTAAAAACATAGTCAATAGTACATGTTCTAGTTAAATGTCAATACTAGACAGAGTGATAATAATAACTAAGCCTTGAAACATCATATTCAGGGCTACACTTGTTTTTTTCACAAAGCAGAAAAGATCCCTGGACAGAGAATAAAGCAATATGTTTGGAAACGGTGGTTGTAAAGTCTGGCAAGCAGACAGCTGTTCCAGCTGTGACAAGTTACCGTCTAACGTCGACGAGGCTAAGTAACGTTAAATGCAATGACGCTGGTAAACTTGTCGATAATGTTGTGCATGGTCTCTAACAATAATAAGAAAGTCTATTTTATTATTTCATGCTGTCTAGAGTACTATAGTCAACTACTAACTAACTTCTGCTTGACCATTCTGATATAACAAACGAGTAGGTGATGTCAACCTCGTCGGAGAGACTCGCTAGCCATTAACGTTAGTTAAGCTAGCAGGTTGCCTAAACAACTACTGCACAGATAGCTCTAAATCATATGAATACTGGCTAAACACGGTTTTTTTGCTACTTACTTTAGTTTCTAGAATACAACCGGTCCTGAAACGTCTGTGCGTGAATATGTTTTCCCTTTTTTGCGGTCTGACGTGCGCTTCCACTACGGAGACTGGGGGCGTTGATGGTAGGACACATTCCACACCGGGTGCGGCTGAGCAGCACTGTATGGTATAACACATATATACATTCAATGTTAATGTGTACATATCTCTCTCTTTATGTGGTCAGATTTAGTGTATTTTTATTATTTTATTTATTTAACCTTTATTTAACTAGGAAAGTCTAGGCAAGTACTGTAAAAGTGGTCATAATTAGGATGTGGCTGAGCTATTTGCTTGTGCCCAGTCTACAGAATGGAAATACAGACGGTATGTCTATGGTGCTCCCAAATGGCAAGGTACTTTTGGCAAAAGCTCTATGGGTCCTGGTCAAAAGTAGCACACCATAAGAGAATAGGGTGCCATTTGGAACACATCATTTGCCTTTGCACAGTGAGTACTGCAGAGGGGGGTCAGTATATGGGGCTATGGTAACAGTGAGTACTATAGAGGGGTCAGTATATGGGGCTATGGTAACAGTGAGTACTATAGAGGGGTCAGTATATGGGGCTATGGTAACAGTGAGTACTGTAGAGGGGGTCAGTATATGGGGCTATGGTAACAGTGAGTACTGTAGAGGGGGTCAGTATTTGGGGCTATGGTAACAGTGAGTACTGCAGAGGGGGGTCAGTATATGGGGCTATGGTAACAGTGAGTACTGTAGAGGGGTCAGTATATGGGGCTATGGTAACAGTGAGTACTGTAGAGGGGGTCAGTATATGGGGCTATGGGTACTGTAGAGGGGGTCAGTATATGGGGCTATGGTAACAGTGAGTACTGTAGAGGGGTCAGTATATGGGGCTATGGTAACAGTGAGTACTGTAGAGGGGTCAGTATATGGGGCTATGGTAACAGTGAGTACTATAGAGGGGTCAGTATATGGGGCTATGGTAACAGTGAGTACTGTAGAGGGGTCAGTATATGGGGCTATGGTAACAGTGAGTACTGCAGAGGGGGGTCAGTATATGGGGCTATGGTAACAGTGAGTACTATAGAGGGGTCAGTATATGGGGCTATGGTAACAGTGAGTACTATAGAGGGGTCAGTATATGGGGCTATGGTAACATTGAGTACTGTAGAGGGGTCAGTATATGGGGCTATGGTAACAGTGAGTACTATAGAGGGGTCAGTATATGGGGCTATGGTAACAGTGCGTACTGCAGAGGGGGGTCAGTATATGGGGCTATGGTAACAGTGAGTACTGTAGAGGGGTCAGTATATGGGGCTATGGTAACAGTGCGTACTGCAGAGGGGGGTCAGTATATGGGGCTATGGTAACAGTGAGTACTATAGAGGGGTCAGTATATGGGGCTATGGTAACAGTGAGTACTATAGAGGGGTCAGTATATGGGGCTATGGTAACATTGAGTACTGTAGAGGGGTCAGTATATGGGGCTATGGTAACAGTGAGTACTGTAGAGGGGTCAGTATATGGGGCTATGGTAACAGTGAGTACTGTAGAGGGGGTCAGTATATGGGGCTATGGTAACAGTGAGTACTGTAGAGGGGGTCAGTATATGGGGCTGTGGTAACAGTGAGTACTGTAGAGGGGGTCAGTATATGGAGCTATGGTAACAGTGAGTACTGTAGTGGGGTCAGTATATGGGGCTATGGTAACAGTGAGTACTGTAGAGGGGGCAGTATATGGGGCTATGGTAACAGTGAGTACTGTAGAGGGGGTCAGTATATGGGGCTATGGTAACAGTGAGTACCGTAGAGGGGGTCAGTATACGGGGCTATGGTGACAGTGAGTACTGTAGAGGGGTCAGTATATGGTGCTATGGTAACAGTGAGTACTGTAGAGGGGGTCAGTATATGGTGCTATGGTAACAGTGAGTACTGTAGAGTTCTAACAGTCTTAGATGTTGGGAGACCAGTGTGTGTATGTGTTTGACGGTCTCTACTGTAATATAATGACCTTGACTGTCTCTGCTGTAATGTAATGACCTTGACTGTCTCTGCTGTAATGTAATGACCTTGACTGTCTCTAATGTAATGTAATGACCTTGACTGTCTCTACTGTAATGTAATGACCTTGACTGTCTCTAATGTAATGTAATGACCTTGACTGTCTCTAATGTAATGTAATGACCTTGACTGTCTCTAATGTAATGTAATGACCTTGACTGTCTCTGCTGTAATGTAATGACCTTGACTGTCTCTGCTGTAATGTAATGACCTTGACTGTCTCTACTGTAATGTAATGACCTTGACTGTCTCTACTGTAATGTAATGACCTTGACTGTCTCTACTGTAATGTAATGACCTTGACTGTCTCTAATGTAATGTAATGCCCTTGACTGTCTCTAATGTAATGTAATGACCTTGACTGTCTCTGCTGTAATGTAATGACCTTGACTGTCTCTGCTGTAATGTAATGACCTTGACTGTCTCTGCTGTAATGTAATGACCTTGACAGCGCTCTAACTTTCATCTGGGCTAAGTGCCGCTTTAAGACACACACACACACACACACACACACACACACACACACACACACACACACACACACACACACACACACACACACACACACACACACACACACACACACACACACACACACACACACTTCTTCCAGACATGCCTGCTAGGGCGGTTTCTAGTTTCACATACAATTATCCAGGATAAATAAATGATGCCACAGGAAAACAACACATAAAACAAACAGACTGGCCCAGGAGACAGACACATACATTACTACTAGATGTCAAGGAGACAGACACATACATTACTACTGCATGTAGAGGAGACAGACACATACATTACTACTGCTTGTCAAGGAGACAGACACATACATTACTACTGCATGTCCAGGAGACAGACACATACATTACTACTGCAGGTCCAGGAGACAGACACATACATTACTACTGCATGTCAAGGAGTCAGACACATACATTACTACTGCAGGTCCAGGAGACAGACACATACATTACTACTGCATGTCAAGGAGTCAGACACATACATTACTACTGCAGGTAGAGGAGACAGACACATACATTACTACTGCATGTCCAGGAGACAGACACAGACATTACTACTGCAGGTAGAGGAGACAGACACATACATTACTACTGCATGCCAAGGAGACAGACACATACATTACTACTGCATGTCCAGGAGAAGGACACATACATTACTACTGCAGGTCCAGGAGACAGACACATACATTACTACTGCATGTCAAGGAGTCAGACACATACATTACTACTGCAGGTCCAGGAGACAGACACATACATTACTACTGCATGTCAAGGAGTCAGACACATACATTACTACTGCAGGTAGAGGAGACAGACACATACATTACTACTGCATGTCCAGGAGACAGACACAGACATTACTACTGCAGGTAGAGGAGACAGACACATACATTACTACTGCATGCCAAGGAGACAGACACATACATTACTACTGCATGTCCAGGAGACAGACACATACATTACTACTGCATGTCAAGGAGACAGACACATACATTACTACTGCATGTCCAGGAGACAAGACACATACATTACTACTGCATGTCAAGGAGACAGACACATACATTACTACTGCAGGTAGAGGAGACAGACACATACATTACTACTGCATGTCCAGGAGACAGACACATACATTACTACTGCATGCCTAGGAGACAGACACATACATTACTACTGCATGTCCAGGAGACAGACACATACATTACTACTGCATGTCCAGGAGACAAGACACATACATTACTACTGCATGTCAAGGAGACAGACACATACATTACTACTGCAGGTAGAGGAGACAGACACATACATTACTACTGCAGGTAGAGGAGACAGACACAGCCATTACTACTGCATGTCAAGGAGACAAGACACATACATTACTACTGCATGTCCAGGAGACAGACACATACATTACTACTGCATGTCCAGGAGACAGACACAGACATTACTACTGCATGCCCAGGAGACAGACACATACATTACTACTGCATGTCCAGGAGACAGACACATACATTACTACTGCATGTCAAGGAGACAAGACACATACATTACTACTAGATGCCCAGGAGACAGACACATACATTACTACTGCATGTCCAGGAGACAGACACATACATTACTACTGCAGGTCAAGGAGACAAGACACATACATTACTACTGCATGTCCAGGAGACAGACACAGACATTACTACTGCATGCCCAGGAGACAGACCCATACATTACTACTGCATGTCCAGGAGACAGACACAGACATTACTACTGCATGCCCAGGAGACAGACACAGACATTACTACTGCATGTCCAGGAGACAGACACATACATTACTACTGCAGGTAGAGGAGACAGACACAGACATTACTACTGCATGCCCAGGAGACAGACACATACATTACTACTGCATGTCCAGGAGACAGACACATACATTACTACTGCATGCCCAGGAGACAGACACATACATTACTACTGCATGTCAAGGAGACAGACACATACATTACTACTGCATGTCAAGGAGACAGACACATACATTACTACTGCAGGTCCAGGAGACAGACACATACATTACTACTGCATGTCAAGGAGACAAGACACATACATTACTACTGCATGTCCAGGAGACATACACATACATTACTACTGCAGGTCCAGGAGACAGACACATACATTACTACTGCATGTCAAGGAGTCAGACACATACATTACTACTGCAGGTAGAGGAGACAGACACATACATTACTACTGCATGTCCAGGAGACAGACACAGACATTACTACTGCAGGTAGAGGAGACAGACACATACATTACTACTGCATGCCAAGGAGACAGACACATACATTACTACTGCATGTCCAGGAGAAGGACACATACATTACTACTGCAGGTCCAGGAGACAGACACATACATTACTACTGCATGTCAAGGAGTCAGACACATACATTACTACTGCAGGTCCAGGAGACAGACACATACATTACTACTGCATGTCAAGGAGTCAGACACATACATTACTACTGCAGGTAGAGGAGACAGACACATACATTACTACTGCATGTCCAGGAGACAGACACAGACATTACTACTGCAGGTAGAGGAGACAGACACATACATTACTACTGCATGCCAAGGAGACAGACACATACATTACTACTGCATGTCCAGGAGACAGACACATACATTACTACTGCATGTCAAGGAGACAGACACATACATTACTACTGCATGTCCAGGAGACAAGACACATACATTACTACTGCATGTCAAGGAGACATACACATACATTACTACTGCAGGTAGAGGAGACAGACACATACATTACTACTGCATGTCCAGGAGACAGACACATACATTACTACTGCATGCCCAGGAGACAGACACATACATTACTACTGCATGTCCAGGAGACAGACACATACATTACTACTGCATGTCCAGGAGACAAGACACATACATTACTACTGCATGTCAAGGAGACAGACACATACATTACTACTGCAGGTAGAGGAGACAGACACATACATTACTACTGCAGGTAGAGGAGACAGACACAGACATTACTACTGCATGTCAAGGAGACAGACACATACATTACTACTGCATGTCCAGGAGACAGACACATACATTACTACTGCATGTCCAGGAGACAGACACAGACATTACTACTGCATGCCCAGGAGACAGACACATACATTACTACTGCATGTCCAGGAGACAGACACATACATTACTACTGCATGTCAAGGAGTCAGACACAGACATTACTACTAGATGCCCAGGAGACAGACACATACATTACTACTGCATGTCCAGGAGACAGACACATACATTACTACTGCAGGTCAAGGAGACAAGACACATACATTACTACTGCATGTCCAGGAGACAGACACAGACATTAGTATTGCATGCCCAGGAAACAGACCCATACATTACTACTGCATGTCCAGGAGACAGACACAGACATTACTACTGCATGCCCAGGAGACAGACACAGACATTACTACTGCATGTCCAGGAGACAGACACATACATTACTACTGCAGGTAGAGGAGACAGACACAGACATTACTACTGCATGCCCAGGAGACAGACACATACATTACTACTGCATGTCCAGGAGACAGACACATACATTACTACTGCATGCCCAGGAGACAGACACATACATTACTACTGCATGTCAAGGAGACAGACACATACATTACTACTGCATGTCAAGGAGACAGACACATACATTACTACTGCAGGTCCAGGAGACAGACACATACATTACTACTGCATGTCAAGGAGACAAGACACATACATTACTACTGCATGTCCAGGAGACAGACACATACATTACTACTGCATGTCCAGGAGACAGACACATACATTACTACTGCATGTCCAGGAGACAGACACATTCATTACTACTGCATGTCAAGGAGACAGACACAGACATTACTACTGCATGTCAAGGAGACAGACACAGACATTACTACTGCATGTCCAGGTACAGACACATACATTACTACTGCATGTCAAGGAGACAGACACATACATTACTACTGCATGTCAAGGAGTCAGACACAGACATTACTACTGCAGGTCCAGGAGACAGACACATACATTACTACTGCATGTCCAGGAGACAGACACATACATTACTACTGCATGTCAAGGAGTCAGACACATACATTACTACTGCATGTCCAGGAGACAGACACATACATTACTACTGCATGTCAAGGAGTCAGACACATACATTACTACTGCATGTCAAGGAGACAGACACAGACATTACTACTGCATGTCCAGGTACAGACACATACATTACTACTGCATGTCAAGGAGACAAGACACATACATTACTACTGCAGGTCCAGGAGACAGACACATACATTACTACTGCATGTCCAGGAGACAGACACATACATTACTACTGCAGGTCAAGGAGACAAGACACATACATTACTACTGCATGTCAAGGAGACAAGACACATACATTACTACTGCATGTCAAGGAGACAGACACAGACATTACTACTGCATGCCCAGGAGACAGACACATACATTACTACTGCAGGTCCACAAGATAAAATAGTGCACTATGGGTCCTGGTCAACAGTAGTGCACTATGGGTCCTGGTCAACAGTAGTGCACTATGGGGTCCTGGTCAACAGTAGTGCACTATGGGTCCTGGTCAACAGTAGTGCACTATGGGTCCTGGTCAACAGTAGTGCACTATGGGTCCTGGTCAACAGTAGTGCACTATGGGTCCTGGTCAACAGTAGTGCACTATGGGTCCTGGTCAACAGTAGTGCACTATGGGTCCTGGTCAACAGTAGTGCACTACACTATGGGTCCTGGTCAACAGTAGTGCACTATGGGTCCTCGTCAACAGTAGTGTACTATGGGGTCCTGGTCAACAGTAGTGCACTATGGGTCCTGGTCAACAGTAGTGCACTATGGGTCCTGGTCAACAGTAGTGCACTATGGGTCCTGGTCAACAGTAGTGCACTATGGGTCCTCGTCAACAGTAGTGCACTATGGGTCCTGGTCAACAGTAGTGCACTATAGGTCCTGGTCAACAGTAGTGCACTATGGGTCCTCGTCAACAGTAGTGCACTATAGGTCCTGGTCAACAGTAGTGCACTATGGGTCCTGGTCAACAGTAGTGCACTATGGGTCCTCGTCAACAGTAGTGCACTATGGGTCCTCGTCAACAGTAGTGTACTATGGGGTCCTGGTCAACAGTAGTGCACTATGGGCCCTGGTCAACAGTAAAGCACTATGGGTCCTGGTCAACAGTAGTGCACTACACTATGGGTCCTCGTCAACAGTAGTGCACTATGGGTCCTCGTCAACAGTAGTGTACTATGGGGTCCTGGTCAACAGTAGTGCACTATGGGTCCTGGTCAACAGTAGTGCACTATGGGTCCTGGTCAACAGTAGTGCACTATGGGTCCTGGTCAACAGTAGTGCACTATGGGTCCTGGTCAACAGTAGTGCACTATGGGTCCTGGTCAACAGTAGTGCACTATGGGTCCTGGTCAACAGTAGTGCACTATATATAGAGAATAGTAGCCGCCCTCTTTCTCCTATAGTATCTCTGTGTATCTGTGGTTGATATGTAATTTGTCTGGTTATAACACACATCCTGTGCTGAATTTCCTTCCAAGCTAGCCATGCGTGAAACCGGATCTGAACGGCCCGTGGCTGAATCGGGCTGGGCATGCCCCTACAAATCAAGCATCCATTCTTAGCATCACTTTGAGGCCAATGAGAGAGACGCTAGCAGCTCTAATAGTCCTAGATGGGCTTATGAAGGAGCGTGTACAAAAATATGATTTCATCTTTGAGGAGTGCTTTGGTTATCATGGAGATTACACATAATGTATTTATAACCGAGGGAAAATAGAGAGAATATGTCCCAAATGGCACTCTATTCCCCATATAGTGCAGACCAGAGCCCTATTCCCTATATAGTACACTACTTTAGACCAGGGCCCTATTCCCTATATAGTGCACTACTTTAGACCAGAGCCCTATTCCCTATATAGTGCACTACTATAGACCAGAGCCCTATTCCCTATATAGTGCACTACTATAGACCAGAGCCCTATTCCCTATATAGTGCAGACCAGAGCCCTATTCCCTAATAGTGCACTACTTTAGACCAGAGCCCTATTCCCTAATAGTGCAGACCAGAGCCCTATTCCCTATATAGTGCACTACTTTAGACCAGAGCCCTATTCCCTATATAGTGCACTACTTTAGACCAGAGCCCTATTCCCTATATAGTGCAGACCAGAGCCCTATTCCCTATATAGTGCAGACCAGAGCCCTATTCCCTATATAGTGCAGACCAGAGCCCTATTCCCCATATAGTGCAGACCAGAGCCCTATTCCCTATATAGTGCAGACCAGAGCCCTATTCCCTATATAGTGCACTACTTTAGTCCAGAGCCCTATTCCCTATATAGTGCACTACTTTCGACTAGTCTTATGGGCTCTGGTAAAAAAGGTTTTATTTAACCAAGTCAGTTAAGAACAAACTCTTATTTTCAATAACGGCCTACCGGGGAACAGTGGGTTAACTGCCTTGTTCAGGGACAGAACGACCGATTTTTACATTGTCAGCTCGGGGATTTGATCTAGCAACCTTTCGGTTATCAAGTCCAACGCTCTAACCACTAGGCCACCCTGCCAGCCCAGTGCACTACATAGGGAATAAGGTACCAACTGGGATGCAATCAGAGAGACCCAATTGAGTTATCTG
Source organism: Salvelinus namaycush (assembly GCF_016432855.1). Classification (NCBI taxonomy): domain Eukaryota; kingdom Metazoa; phylum Chordata; class Actinopteri; order Salmoniformes; family Salmonidae; genus Salvelinus; species Salvelinus namaycush. The sequence continues at coordinate 110,377 of NW_024061429.1, forward strand.
TCCCCTTGGGCCCCTCTGAATACAATAGAATAATTACAGGAACAAACAAAGGTCTGGTCATGTATGGTCATGATGTTATCTTCTGTGTGTGTGTGTGTGTGTGTGTGTGTGTGTGTGTGTGTGTGTGTGTGTGTGTGTGTGTGTGTGTGTGTGTGTGTGTGTGTGTGTGTGTGTGTGTGTGTGTGTGTGTGTGTGTGTGCGCGTGCGCGCGTGTGTGTGTGTGTGCGTGCGAGTGTGAGATGTGTGTGTAAGACTGTCTCGATCAACGAGAGAACATTTTTAAATCGACAAAATGGCGGCATTATACATTGCTGTATTACTCAATCGCGCAAACATTTATTTTATTAAATAACGGAGCATTTCCTAAATTCCAACTAGCCATGGAAGTTTTAGAAGGCACCGGTGTCTTCCGAGTCGAGAATGATTGAAGTATCGCCAAGTAGATTAGTTGAAAATACGTCTTTCAGTGGTCCCAAGCTGCAACGGCGTAAGTCAATGATTACATATGGACCGATACAGACTGTGTGAGGGTTAGGAGCCTGTTCGTGATGTGTCCTAGTGAACATTCTCTATCAGACCCCAGTCCATCCTCCTCTTCCTCCTTCACTCTCATCTCTCCTGTTCTGTTTTTATCACTTGTCCTCTCACTCAGACTCTCCATTATTGATGTCTCTCTCCATCTCTCCATCCCACCCCCCCTCTCTCTCTCCCATCTCCCACTCTCTCTCTCTCTCTCTCCCTCTCTCTCTCTCCATCTCACCCCCCTCTCTCTATCTCCAATCTCCCTCTCTCTCCCGCTCTCTCTCTCTCTCACCCCCCTCTCTCCAATCTCTTTCTCACTCCTCCCTGTATCTCCCATCTCCCTCTCTCTCCCACTCTCTCTCTCTCTCCCTCTCACCCCTCCATCTCATCTCCCTCCCATCTCCCTCTCTCTCCCTCTCTTTCTCTCTCCCTCTCTCTCTCTCTCTCTCTCTCTCTCACCCCCCTCTCTCCAATCTCGTTCTCTCTCCTCCCTCCTCTTTCCCTCCAATTTCCCTCTTTCTCTCTGTCACCCCATCTCCCTCTCTCTCCCTCTTTCTCTCTCTCTGCTCTCAATTCAATTCAATTCAATTCAATTGACTTTATTGACATGGCAAGTTCATTATTACTTACATTGTCAAAGTATACATATCGAAAAATATATAAAATATATATATTTATATATAAATAAATGGTGGGACCAACAGCAATAATAATAGTAGTAGTGAACATGGGATTACCATTAATAACAGCTACAACAACAATATTAATCAGAACAACAATACATTAAAGCAACAGTAGTAGACCAGTGTCAACATGACTGAGAAGACACATGACCTGGTAGTAGACCAGTGTCAACATGACTGAGAAGACACATGACCTGGTAGTGGACCAGTGTCAACATGACTGAGAAGACACATGACCTGGTAGTAGACCAGTCTCAACATGACTGAGAAGACACATGACCTGGTATGAAAGACAAAACAAAACAAGATGGGAAATATTATTGACATTACTTTGCACTTTTCACTGGCTGTCCCCCAGGTTGTGGCAGGAGGACACATATTTGGCTACCAAAACTGCACAGTTTGGCTTTTCACCCAATAAATATTTGAGTTTTTCTTCATCTTTTATAGTTGCCAATTCTTTGTATTGAATTATAATTTTGGGAAATAAATATTATTTTAGGTCTGAGAATTTGTCACAGTGTAATAGGAAATGTAGCTCTGTCTCTACCTCTCCCCTGGAGCAGAGTGAGCACAGCCTGTCCTCTCTGGGCAGCCAGGTTTGTCTGTGATGACCGGTCTCTGTAGCCAGACTGTCCTCTCTGGGCAGCCAGGTTTGTCTGTGACGACCGGTCTCTATAGCCAGACTGTCCTCTCTGGGCAGCCAGGTTTGTCTGTGACGACCGGTCTCTGTAGCCAGACTGTGCTCACTGAGTCTGTACCTAGTCAGTGTTTTCCTCAGTTTTCTATCAGTCACAGTGGTCAGATAGTCTGCCACCATGTACTGTCTGTTTAGAGATAAATAACATTAGAAGTTTACTTTGAGAGAAAAAAGAACCATACGTTCTCTGGACGTTCTGAGAACATCGCTTAAGTCACACCGTTTTTTTTGTTTTTTTGGAGAACATTCCCAGAATGTACAAATATGACTTTAAATAGAACCACGAGGAAACGTTATGCTGAGTTACTGAAAATCTCACAGAAGAACAGTGTTTCTTAACGTTCTAGGAACAATTTGAGCACATGACTATAAATAGATCTATGAGGAAACCTGTAGGAAACGTTATGAGGAAACATTATGATGAAGTACTGAAATTCCCACAGAAGAACATTGTTTCTAAACGTTCTCTGAACTATTTGAGAACGTTCTCCATGTCAAACCAGTTGGAGAACGTTCCTAGAACATTACCAAAAAATGTTATTAACTTTAACCGTGTTAGAACCTTTTAGGAAATGTTCTGTTAAAGTAATGAATTACCAATAAACCAACTTATCTTTGTCATGTTCCTTAAATTATAATGTTCCAAAGCCAAGGAACTATGTTGCACCATTCCCAGAAAGGTGTGGAAAAGTTGTATGCAAAATAACCATAGGACAACCAAACTCTCACCAAGCCGTAATAAACATATGGTTCTCAGAACGTTATATGCTAGCTGGTGTCGTGTCTTTGACACCATTAAAAGTGAAGACTGTTAGTTTATCAAATCAATTCTCGGTAATTATTATTACGTGATTATACTAATCATGTAAATGTAATTAACTAGGAAGTCGGGGGACCAAGGAAAATCTTCAAATTATAAAGTTATAATTTTCCGAATATAACTCTTCAGATATTTTTATATTGTGCAGGGGGCAATGAGACGCAGGCAGCAGAGGCTGGGCCTAGTCATGCTATAGATGGTGGTGTAGATGAGGCTGGGTCTAGTCAGGTTATAGATGGTGGTGTAGATGAGGCTGGGTCTAGTCAGGTTATAGATGGTGGTGTAGATGAGGCTGGGTCTAGTCAGGTTATAGATGGTGGTGTAGATGAGGCTGGGTCTAGTCATGTTATAGATGGTGTTGTAGATGAGGCTGGGTCTAGTCAGGTTATAGATGGTGGTGTAGATGAGGCTGGGTCTAGTCATGTTATAGATGGTGGTGTAGATGAGGCTGGGTCTAGTCAGGTTATAGATGGTGGTGTAGATGAGGCTGGGTCTAGTCAGGTTATAGATGGTGGTGTAGATGAGGCTGGGTCTAGTCAGGCTATAGATGATGGTGTAGATGAGGCTGGGTCTAGTCAGGTTATAGATGGTGGTGTAGATGAGGCTGGGTCTAGTCATGTTATAGATGGTGGTGTAGATGAGGCTGGGTCTAGTCATGTTATAGATGGTGTTGTAGATGAGGCTGGGTCTAGTCAGGTTATAGATGGTGGTGTAGATGAGGCTGGGTCTAGTCAGGTTATAGATGGTGGTGTAGATGAGGCTGGGTCTAGTCAGGTTATAGATGGTGGTGTAGATGAGGCTGAGCCTAGTCATGTTATAGATGGTGGTGTAGATGAGGCTGGGTCTAGTCATGTTATAGATGGTGGTGTAGATGAGGCTGGGCCTAGTCATGTTATAGATGGTGGTGTAGATGAGGCTGGGTCTAGTCATGTTATAGATGGTGGTGTAGATGAGGCTGGGTCTAGTCATGCTATAGATGGTGGTGTAGATGAGGCTGGGTCTAGTCAGGCTATAGATGGTGGTGTAGATGAGGCTGGGTCTAGTCATGTTATAGATGGTGGTGTAGATGAGGCTGGGTCTAGTCATGTTATAGATGGTGGTGTAGATGAGGCTGGGTCTAGTCAGGTTATAGATGGTGGTGTAGATGAGGCTGGGTCTAGTCAGGTTATAGATGGTGGTGTAGATGAGGCTGGGTCTAGTCAGGTTATAGATGGTGGTGTAGATGAGGCTGGGTCTAGTCAGGTTATAGATGGTGGTGTAGATGAGGCTGGGTCTAGTCAGGTTACAGATGGTGGTGTAGATGAGGCTGGGTCTAGTCAGGTAATGGATGGTGGTGTAGATGAGGCTGGGTCTAGTCAGGTTATGGATGGTGGTGTAGATGAGGCTGGGTCTAGTCAGGTTATAGATGGTGGTGTAGATGAGGCTGGGTCTAGTCAGGTTATAGATGGTGGTGTAGATGAGGCTGGGTCTAGTCAGGTTATAGATGGTGGTGTAGATGAGGCTGGGTCTAGTCAGGTTATAGATGGTGGTGTAGATGAGGCTGGGTCTAGTCAGGTTATAGATGGTGGTGTAGATGAGGCTGGGTCTAGTCAGGTTATAGATGATGGTGTAGATGAGGCTGGGTCTAGTCAGGTTATAGATGGTGGTGTAGATGAGGCTGGGTCTAGTCAGGTTATAGATGGTGGTGTAGATGAGGCTGGGTCTAGTCATGTTATAGATGGTGTTGTAGATGAGGCTGGGTCTAGTCATGTTATAGATGGTGTTGTAGATGAGGCTGGGCCTAGTCATGTTATAGATGGTGTTGTAGATGAGGCTGGGTCTAGTCATGTTATAGATGGTGGTGTAGATGAGGCTGGGTCTAGTCAGGTTATAGATGGTGGTGTAGATGAGGCTGGGTCTAGTCAGGCTATAGATGATGGTGTAGATGAGGCTGGGTCTAGTCAGGTTATAGATGGTGGTGTAGATGAGGCTGGGTCTAGTCAGGTTATAGATGATGGTGTAGATGAGGCTGGGTCTAGTCAGGTTATAGATGATGGTGTAGATGAGGCTGGGTCTAGTCAGGTTATAGATGGTGGTGTAGATGAGGCTGGGCCTAGTCATGTTATAGATGGTGTTGTAGATGAGGCTGGGTCTAGTCATGTTATAGATGGTGGTGTAGATGAGGCTGGGTCTAGTCAGGTTATAGATGGTGGTGTAGATGAGGCTGGGTCTAGTCAGGTTATAGATGGTGTTGTAGATGAGGCTGGTCTAGTCAGGTTATAGATGGTGGTGTAGATGAGGCTGGGTCTAGTCAGGTTATAGATGGTGGTGTAGATGAGGCTGGGTCTAGTCAGGTTATAGATGGTGGTGTAGATGAGGCTGGGTCTAGTCAGGTTATAGATGGTGGTGTAGATGAGGCTGGGTCTAGTCAGGTTACAGATGGTGGTGTAGATGAGGCTGGGTCTAGTCAGGTTATAGATGGTGGTGTAGATGAGGCTGGGTCTAGTCATGTTATAGATGGTGGTGTAGATGAGGCTGGGTCTAGTCAGGTTATAGATGGTGGTGTAGATGAGGCTGGGTCTAGTCAGGTTATAGATGCTGGTGTAGATGAGGCTGGGTCTAGTCAGGTTATAATGGTGGTGTAGATGAGGCTGGGTCTAGTCAGGTTATAGATGATGGTGTAGATGAGGCTGGGTCTAGTCAGGTTATAGATGATGGTGTAGATGAGGCTGGGTCTAGTCATGTTATAGATGGTGGTGTAGATGAGGCTGGGTCTAGTCTGGTTATAGATGATGGTGTAGATGAGGCTGGGTCTAGTCAGGTTATAGATGGTGGTGTAGATGAGGCTGGGTCTAGTCAGGCTATAGATGATGGTGTAGATGAGGCTGGGTCTAGTCAGGTTATAGATGGTGGTGTAGATGAGGCTAGGTCTAGTCAGGTTATAGATGGTGGTGTAGATGAGGCTGGGTCTAGTCAGGTTATAGATGGTGGTGTAGATGAGGCTGGGTCTAGTCATGTTAAAGATGGTGGTGTAGATGAGGCTGGGTTTAGTCAGGCTATAGATGGTGGTGTAGATGAGGCTGGGCCTAGTCAGGTTATAGATGGTGGTGTAGAGGAGACTGGGTCTAGTCAGGTTATAGATGGTGGTGTAGATGAGGCTAGGTCTAGTCAGGTTATAGATGGTGGTGTAGATGAGGCTGGGTCTAGTCAGGTTATAGATGGTGGTGTAGATGAGGCTGGGTCTAGTCAGGTTATAGATGGTGGTGTAGATGAGGCTGAGCCTAGTCAGGTTATAGATGGTGGTGTAGATGAGGCTGAGCCTAGTCAGGTTATAGATGGTGGTGTAGATGAGGCTGGGTCTAGTCAGGTTATAGATGGTGGTGTAGATGAGGCTGGGTCTAGTCAGGTTATAGATGATGGTGTAGATGAGGCTGGGTCTAGTCAGGTTATAGATGGTGGTGTAGATGAGGCTGGGTCTAGTCATGTTATAGATGGTGGTGTAGATGAGGCTGGGTCTAGTCAGGTTATAGATGGTGGTGTAGATGAGGCTGGGTCTAGTCAGGTTATAGATGGTGGTGTAGATGAGGCTGGGTCTAGTCAGGTTATAGATGGTGGTGTAGATGAGGCTGGGTCTAGTCATGCTATGGATGGTGGTGTAGATGAGGCTGGGTCTAGTCAGGTTATAGATGGTGGTGTAGATGAGGCTGGGTCTAGTCATGTTATAGATGGTGGTGTAGATGAGGCTGTGTCTAATCAGGCTATAGATGGTGGTGTAGATGAGGCTGAGCCTAGTCAGGTTATAGATGGTGGTGTAGATGAGGCTGGGTCTAGTCATGTTATAGATGGTGGTGTAGATGAGGCTGGGTCTAGTCATGTTATGCTAGTGGATGAGGAGAGTATAGTGGGGAAGGGTAAGAGACTAGGGGGGAGGAGGAGCGTGTCAAGTGGAAAAGGAAAAAAGGGGAGAAGAAAGGAGGTAGGAGGGGAGAGGCTGGGGTGGTCAAAGGCACCAAGGAACCTTTGCCTGGTGCTGGGGGGGAGGCCCTGACCAGAGAGGAAGGGCAGGTGGTCAGGAATGGAGATGGAGATAAGGGGGAGGAAAGTGAGTCTGAGGAAGAGGATGATGAGGCTTTTTTCCCCAGACTCCTCTTCAATGGATCTGGAGCTGACAGCCAGTCAAGCAGAGGGGTCAAAGTGCACGTTGAGGGAACTGACAAGGTTCCTGAATGAGACCAAGGGGGGAAAATGGTTCATATTGAGGCTTTTTTTTCTGATCCGAGAAAGTTTGTAATATCAGTACAACGTGCTATGAAAAATGAGGGGCATGGTGTCCTCTCACCCAGGAAATGGTTTAGGTTGAGGAAGTGGGTCACAACAGTGCATAAGGGTCGACCTTCAGACACTGTTCAGATGTAGAGTTTCCTTCTGGCACTGGGGCTTTTTGAGCTTTGCTATTGGTCTCTGTCTTTGCTGGCTTTTCTCTCACTTCTTATGGAGACTCTTTGGGTAGGCTCGCTCAATATAAATGGCACCAGAGATGCGGGAAAGAGGAGTGTGTTGGGTGAATATGTCAAACATATTGTTTCTGCAGGAGCTGCATAGTGATGTGGTGAAGGAAGTCGATTGGGGGCTCGGGTGGAAAGGGGCAAGTGTGTTGAGCCATGGGACAAATCTTAGTGCAGGGGTGGCAGTCCTTTTTGCACCGGGTCTGTCTGTAAAAATGTGCTCCTCAAAGGAGGTGTGTAGGGGTAGGCTGCTTGTTGTATAAGAAGAAATGAACAACATGGGTTTTGTCTTTATAAATGTGTATGTGCCTAACACAGGGAGAGAGAGGGGGCGTCTATTTGGGTGTCAGACAGGAACTCTCACAGGTAGCGCCTGAGGAGACGCTGGTGGTCGGAGGAGACTGGAACCGTACAATGGATTTTACGAAAGGCAGCCATGGGGAAGAGCCTCATTCAGGGTCAGTGGGCGTGTTAAGGGACATCATTAAATCAGTTCGATCTAGTGGATGTTTAGAGAACTAAACAACCTGACACAAGACAGTATACATGGGTAAAGGTCTTTGGAGCTACGGGGAGTGCAGCCTGACTTGATCGGTTTTACATGTCCAGGAATCAGAGCAATGGGCTGTTGGGCGCTACCATTCTCCTGGTGGAGTTTACGGATCACTGCATAACCATGGCTCAGCTGTCTATTTCACCAGGGATTCGGCAGGCATCCTATTGGACGTTGAATGTAAAGCTCGTACAAGATGCTACTTTTTGCTCAGGTTTCCAGACTTTTGGGGAAAGGTGGAGGCAGCAAAAAGAGGAGTATGAGTCTCAAAGTCCACAGTGGGATGTGGGGAAAGTCCAAATTGGGCTTTTCTGTCAACAGTATACAGGTCTCTCATCCTCAGAGGCTAGGAGAGTATTGGGGGAACTAGAGCGTTGTATTAGTGAGATGTAGGTAGAGATGTGGGGCAAGGCAATTTAGGCCTCCAGGCTAATTTAGTTGAATTACGTAGGGACCTGGGCAGTTTTTTCCAGGGTAAAGCTAAGGGAGCCCTTGTAAGAGCAAGGTTCTCCATGCTCAAGGAGATGGATGCTCCCAGCTCCTTCTTCTTTGGTTTGGAAAGACAGAGCGGTGAAGCCAAGGGTATGCATTGTCTACGGCTGTCTGATGGGCGGGTGACCTCTGTGCTGGGCGAGATACGGGAGCGGACTGTGGAGTTTTATACTGAATTGTATAAGGCAGAAGTGTGTGATCCTTTGTGTGCTCAGGTCTTGTTCGCAGGACTCCCTAAGCTCTCTCTGGCACAGAGGGATGAAATGGACATTCCTCTGTTGTCCCATGAACTGGCAGATGCCGTAATCCAGATGTCCGCCGGTCGTACACCGGAGGTCGATGGACTCTGAGTGGAGTTGTATAAAAGATTCTGGGGAATAATTGGACTTGACTGCTTTTGCGTGTTGTGTGAATGCGTCGGGGCAGGAGAGTTGCCGATGAGCTGCCGTCGGGCGGCTCTGACACTCCTGCCTAAAAAAGGGGACTTGTGTGAACTTAAGAACTGGAGGCCTGTGGCATCGCTCTGTGTGGACTACAAGACATTTGCCAAGGTCCTCTCTAACAGACTGAAGTCCCATTTGGACTCGACAGTACATAAGGACCAAACATATTGTGTACCGGGACGCTCAATCACGGACAACTTGTTCTTGATCAGGGACATGTCGAGAGGTTCTAATGTGAACTTTGGACTGGTCTCTTTAGATCAAGAGAAGGCTTTTCATAGAGTGGACCATGAGTATCTGTTCAATGTGAAGTCTGTGTTTGGGGAAAGGTTTTTGACCTGTGTGAAGCTGTTGTATGCTGGGGCGTCATGTATGTTCAAGGTGGGAGGGGGGCTCAGTAGGCCAGTCTGGGTGAGACGGGGCATTAGACAAGGATGCCCTCTATCTGGGCAGTTATACACACTAGCCATTGAGCCTTTTTTGGGCCTGCAGGGAGTGTGCTGGACAGGCATAGGTGTGACAGACATGGGTGTGTTGACAGGCACAGCAGTGTCAGCATATGCAGATGATGTTTCTGGGATGGTCAGGATATGCAGGCACTAGAGACTAGTCTGGAGGTGTACGAGGGAGCTTCGTCAGCTAAGGTAAACTGGGGCAAGAGCAAAGCTCTGTTATGTGGGGTATGGAGGGATAGGACCCCTCCTCTCCTTCCAGAGGGTTTGCAGTGGTGTTGTGAAGGGCTTAAAATGTTGGGGTTGTACCTGGGCTCGGAGAGGTGGCATCTTCCCTGTGGAATAAATTGTCTGTCCTCAACCCCCCCCCCCTCCTCCCGGTCTGCTCACAGACCTGCAACGCAAGCTGGTGGACTTTCTCTGGTTGGGCCATCACTGGCTGAGGGCGGCAGTGTTGTACATGACCGCCCACGAAGGAGGACAGGGCCTGGTGGAACTGGAGAGCAGGATGGCTGCTTTCCGACTAAAGGCGGTGCAGAGACTGCTGTACCATACTGATGTTGGCTGGAGGGAACCAGCATGCGCGCTGCTGAGGAGAGCTGGCGGATTAGGGTTGGACCGGCAGCTGTTCCTCATGAAGCTGGAGAGGCTGAGTACAGCAGGCCTCTAAGACTTTTAGCAACTGCCAGGCCCTCAGCACTGCAGAGTAAGACCCACACGAGAAGGGGGTGTGGAGCCTGGGCTGTGGGTGTGGGAGGAGCCTATCTTCCACAACCCAGCCATCCCTTTGAGATCGGTTCAGTCGGCCACCCTGCAGAGGCGACTGATGGCAGCGGGTTTATTAAGGCTGGGTGACCTGCGACTGCTGGGAGAGGAGGGGTGGAAAACCCCGGAAGTCCTGGCACAACAAACAGGAATGATGAAGCCTGATGAAGACAGCTTGCCTGTCGAAACGTTGGTAAATTAAATATTTTTGCATCTGAGCTCCTAGAGTGTGCGGCTCTCCTTTATTTTTAAGTTTTCTACTCCGCTAGCCAGCACCTTCGCCTAAATAGGTGTGCGTTTCTTTTTCTTCTAGACAACAAACAGGAATAACGTCTCTTAGGCTGCTGGAGAGATTCCTGGAGGAGGTCCAGGAGGCACTGTCTGAGCCGGTAAGGGGGGGTGTTTGAGCGGCCAAAGGGGGAGGGGCCACCAATGTTTCCGCCACTGCAGGTGACGGCAAGGGGCGTCTGGAGGACTTGTTAGATTTGAACACCTGGAGGTAAAGCCCTCTACAGCCTCTGCATTAACATTAGGAGCCTAACAGGAGTGAAGGCACATCAGTGGCAGGGGCGGAGAGTATGGTGGGTTTTAGATGGAGGGGGCTCTACAAACCCCCAGTACCAAAGAGGTCAGGGGACCTCCAGTGGAGGGTTCTACATGGAGCCCTGACCACTAACAGCTGGTTGGCACGGGTTGAACCGGGAGTCATGCAGGGGTGTCCTTTCTGTGTTATGAGAGAAACTGTGATTCATGTGTTTTCTGTGTGCGCCAGGTTAATGCCATTAATGTCTCTGTTGGAATGTCTGTGAGAGAGGTTGGGGGTGGTTTTGACAATGTTTCATTAAAGAAAGTAAAAAAGTAAAAAAAGTCTTACTCTGTCTCGCTCTCTCTTTCTTTCTCCATATATCTCTCCTTTATGAATTCTCTCTCTATCTCTTCACCCCATAGCACAACTACTGTGACAGGAAGAACAAGGATAGCAGGTTAGGTGAGGCCACTGAAGACAGTTACAGTACTGGTATGTCCTGACCAGTTATGGCTCCAGGGAGGGGCTCCAGGGAGGGGCTAATTGGTGCTGAGGCACCCTCAAGAATAATGGGGATTGAACTATCCAGGCAGGAATTTTGGTTTACCTATGTTGTCTAATTAGACCATTTAAAACTCCTAGGATAAGTTAGCACCCAATCAAATCAAATGTATTTATAAAGCCCTTCTTACATCAGCTGATGTCTCAAAGTGGTGTACAGAAATCCAGCCTAAAACCCCAAACAGCAAGCAATGCAGGAGTAGAAGCACGGTCTTGTAAAGTCGCTTCATAGCTGGCGACTGATGTCGTGTGTGTGTGTGTGCCTCGTATCTGACTACAGGTCTTCTCCCCAGGTTCCCACTGCTGTGGCTCAAGGGGCCGGTCATTCGTTGATCAGCTGACTCCAGCAAGGTGAGGTGATTGGACAGCTGACTCCGGTGAGGTGATTGGACAGCTGACTCCGGTGAGGTGATTGGACAGCTGACTCCGGTGAGGTGATTGGACAGCTGACTCCGGTGAGGGGATTGGACAACTGACTCCGGTGAGGTGATTGGACAGCTGACTCCAGCAAGGTGAGGTGATTGGACAGCTGACTCCAGTGAGGTGAGGGGATTGGACAGCTGACTCCGGTGAGGTGATTGGACAGCTGACTCCGGTGAGGGGATTGGACAGCTGACTCCAGTGAGGTGAGGGGATTGGACAGCTGACTCCGGTGAGGGGATTGGACAGCTGACTCCAGTGAGGGGATTGGACAGCTGACTCCAGTGAGGTGATTGGACAGCTGACTCCGGTGAGGTGATTGGACAGCTGACTCCGGTGAGGTGATTGGACAACTGACTCCGGTGAGGTGATTGGACAGCTGACTCCAGTGAGGTGAGGGGATTGGACAGCTGACTCCGGTGAGGTGAGGGGATTGGACAGCTGACTCCGGTGAGGTGATTGGACAGCTGACTCCGGTGAGGTGATTGGACAGCTGACTCCGGTGAGGGGATTGGACAGCTGACTCCAGTGAGGGGATTGGACAGCTGACTCCGGTGAGGTGAGGGGATTGGACAGCTGACTCCAGTGAGGGGATTGGACAGCTGACTCCGGTGAGGTGAGGGGATTGGACAGCTGACTCCAGTGAGGGGATTGGACAGCTGACTCCGGTGAGGTGAGGGGATTGGACAGCTGACTCCGGTGAGGGGATTGGACAGCTGACTCCGGTGAGGGGATTGGACAGCTGACTCCAGTGAGGTGAGGGGATTGGACAGCTGACTCCGGTGAGGTGAGGGGATTGGACAGCTGACTCCAGTGAGGGGATTGGACAGCTGACTCCGGTGAGGTGATTGGACAGCTGACTCCAGTGAGGGGATTGGACAGCTGACTCCAGTGAGGTGAGGGGATTGGACAGCTGACTCCGGTGAGGTGATTGGACAGCTGACTCCAGTGAGGGGATTGGACAGCTGACTCCAGTGAGGTGAGGGGATTGGACAGCTGACTCCGGTGAGGTGATTGGACAGCTGACTCCGGCGAGGTGATTGGACAGCTGACTCCGGCGAGGTGATTGGACAGCTGATTCCAGTGAGGTGATTGGACATAGAGTCTGTGTCCCAGATGTCCCCATATTCCCTATGTAGTGCACTAATGTTGCCCAGAGCCAATAGGGACATAGCGTAGAGATCAACTTTGTCTGCACTACTTCAGTGTTGTGATGTCACACATAGCTCGCTGGGGTTGGGGCTTGTACCAGCAAGCCGCAGGCCAGGGCTGCTCACTTCAAAACACAGAAAGGTACTAAGGAATGATTGCACGCATGCGCACACAAAGAATTGATTCCCATCCAAAATCCTATTTTCCCTAACCCCTAACCACTAACCCTAAACTTAACCCTTAACCCTTAACCTAACCATAACCCTAACCTTAACCCCTAACCACTAACCCTAACCATAACCCTAACCCCTAACCCTAAAAACTATACCTAAACCTAACCTTAACCCTTAACCTAACCATAACCCTAACCCCTAACCACTAACCCTAACCCCTAACCCTAACGATAAAACTTAACCTAACACCTAACACCTAACCCTAACCTTAATTCTAACCCTAAACCTAACCCTTAGCCTAAAATAAAAAAGTTTCCTCGTGGCGATCGGCAAAATGTTGTATTGTCTGAATTATACTTGTTTTACTATCCTTGTCAGGACTTCTGGTACCCTAAAGAATAGTTAAACAAACACACATAGTGTAGACTGGCCTGCTGCTGTCCATAGTGTAGACTGACCCGCTGCTGTCCTTAGTGTAGACTGGCCTGCTGCTGTCCATAGTGTAGACTGACCTGCTGCGGTCCATAGTGTAGACTTACCTGCTGCTGTCCATAGTGTAGACTGACCTGCTGCTGTCCATAGTGTAGACTGACCTGCTGCTGTCCTTAGTGTAGACTGACCTGCTGCTGTCCATAGTGTAAACTGGCCTGCTGCTGTCCATAGTGTAGACTCGCCTGCTGCTGTCCATAGTGTAGACTGACCTGCTGCGGTCCATAGTGTAGACTGGCCTGCTGCTGTCCATAGTGTAGACTGGTCTGCTGCTGTCCATAGTGTAGACTGACCTGCTGCTGTCCATAGAGTAGACTGACCTGCTGCTGTCCATAGTGTAAACTGGCCTGCTGCTGTCCATAGTGTAGACTGACCTGCTGCGGTCCATAGTGTAGACTGACCTGCTGCTGTCCATAGTGTAGACTGACCTGCTGCTGTCCATAGTGTAGACTGACCTGCTGCTGTCCATAGAGTAGACTGACCTGCTGCTGTCCAGAGTGTAGACTGACCTGCTGCTGTCCATAGTGTAGACTGACCTGCTGCTGTCCATAGTGTAGACTGACCTGCTGCGGTCCATAGTGTAGACTTACCTGCTGCTGTCCATAGTGTAGACTGACCTGCTGCGGTCCATAGTGTAGACTTACCTGCTGCTGTCCATAGTGTAGACTGACCTGCTGCTGTCCATAGTGTAGACTGGCCAGTTGCTGTCCATAGTGTAGACTGGCCTGCTGCTGCCCATAGTGTAGACTGACCTGCTGCTGTCCATAGTGTAGACTGACCTGCTGCTGTCCATATAGTAGACTGACCTGCTGCTGTCCATAGTGTAGACTGACCTGCTGCTGTCCTTAGTGTAGACTGACCTGCTGCTGTCCATAGTGTAGACTGACCTGCTGCTGTCCATAGTGTAGACTGACCTGCTGCTGTCCATAGTGTAGACTGACCTGCTGCGGTCCATAGTGTAGACTCGCCTGCTGCTGTCCATAGTATAGACTGACCTACTGCTGTCCATAGTGTAGACTGGCCTGCTGCTGTCCATAGAGTAGACTGACCTGCTGCTGTCCATAGTGTAGACTGACCTGCTGCTGTCCATAGTGTAGACTGACCTGCTGCTGTCCATAGAGTAGACTGACCTGCTGCTGTCCAGAGTGTAGACTGACCTGCTGCTGTCCATAGTGTAGACTGACCTGCTGCTGTCCATAGTGTAGACTGACCTGCTGCGGTCCATAGTGTAGACTTACCTGCTGCTGTCCATAGTGTAGACTGACCTGCTGCGGTCCATAGTGTAGACTTACCTGCTGCTGTCCATAGTGTAGACTGACCTGCTGCTGTCCATAGTGTAGACTGGCCAGTTGCTGTCCATAGTGTAGACTGGCCTGCTGCTGCCCATAGTGTAGACTGACCTGCTGCTGTCCATAGTGTAGACTGACCTGCTGCTGTCCATATAGTAGACTGACCTGCTGCTGTCCATAGTGTAGACTGACCTGCTGCTGTCCTTAGTGTAGACTGACCTGCTGCTGTCCATAGTGTAGACTGACCTGCTGCTGTCCATAGTGTAGACTGACCTGCTGCTGTCCATAGTGTAGACTGACCTGCTGCGGTCCATAGTGTAGACTCGCCTGCTGCTGTCCATAGTATAGACTGACCTGCTGCTGTCCATAGTGTAGACTGGCCTGCTGCTGTCCATAGAGTAGACTGACCTGCTGCTGTCCATAGTGTAGACTGGCCTGCTGCTGTCCATAGTGTAGACTGACCTGCTGCTGTCCATAGTGTAGACTGGCCTGCTGCTGTCCATAGTGTAGACTGACCTGCTGCTGTAAATAATGTAGACTGACCTGCTGCTGTCCATAGTGTAGACTGACCTGCTGCTGTAAATAATGTAGACTGACCTGCTGCTGTCCATAGTGTAGACTGACCTGCTGCTGTAAATAATGTAGACTGACCTGCTGCTGTCCATAGTGTAGACTGACCTGCTGCTGTCCATAGTGTAGACTAACCTGCTGCTGTAAATAATGTAGACTGACCTGCTGCTGTCCATAGTGTAGACTGACCTGCTGCTGTAAATAATGTAGACTGACCTGCTGCTGTTCATAGTGTAGACTGACCTGCTGCTGTCCATAGTGTAGACTGACCTGCTGCTGTCCATAGTGTAGACTTACCTGCTGCTGTCCATAGTGTAGACTGACCTGCTGCGGTCCATAGTGTAGACTGACCTGCTGCTGTCCATAGTGTAGACCGACCTGCTGCTGTCCATAGTGTAGACTGACCTGCTGCTGTCCATAGTGTAGACTGACCTGCTGCTGTCCATAGTGTAGACTGACCTGCTGCTGTCCATATAGTAGACTGACCTGCTGCTGTCCATAGTGTAGACTGGCCTGCTGCTGTCCATAGTGTAGACTGACCTGCTGCTGTCCATAGTGTAGACTGACCTGCTGCTGTCCATAGTGTAGACTGACCTGCTGCTGTCCATAGTGTAGACTGACCTGCTGCTGTCCATAGTGTAGACTGGTCTGCTGCTGTCCATAGTGTAGACTCGCCTGCTGCTGTCCATAGTGTAGACTGACCTGCTGCTGTCCATAGTGTAGACTGACCTGCTGCTGTCCATAGTGTAGACTGGCCTGCTGCTGTCCATAGTGTAGACTGACCTGCTGCTGTAAATAATGTAGACTGACCTGCTGCTGTCCATAGTGTAGACTGGCCTGCTGCTGTCCATAGTGTAGACTGACCTGCTGCTGTAAATAATGTAGACTGACCTGCTGCTGTAAATAATGTAGACTTACCTGCTGCTGTCCATAGTGTAGACTGACCTGCTGCTGTCCATAGTGTAGACTGACCTGCTGCTGTTCATAGTGTAGACTGACCTGCTGCTGTTCATAGTGTAGACTGACCTGCTGCTGTCCATAGTGTAGACTGGCCTGCTGCTGTCCATAGAGTAGACTGACCTGATGCTGTCCATAGTGTAGACTGACCTGCTGCTGTTCATAGTGTAAACTGACCTGCTGCTGTCCATAGTGTAGACTGACCTGCTGCTGTCCATAGTGTAGACTGGCCTGCTGCTGTCCATAGTGTAGACTGGCCTGCTGCTGTCCATAGAGTAGACTGACCTGATGCTGTCCATAGTGTAGACTGACCTGCTGCTGTCCATAGAGTAGACTGGCCTGCTGCTGTATTTTTTGGCCTGCTGCTGTTGGGTTTGATCTGACCGTGTCTTCGTCTTCCTGTAGCATACTGTTGGGTTTGATCTGACCGTGTCTTCGTCTTCCTGTAGCATACTGTTGGGTTTGATCTGACCGTGTCTTCGTCTTCTTGTAGCATACTGTTGGGTTTGATCTGACCGTGTCTTCGTCTCCCTGTAGCATACTGTTGGGTTTGATCTGACCGTGTCTTCGTCTTCCTGTAGCATACTGTTGGGTTTGATCTGACCGTGTCTTCGTCTTGCTGTAGCATACTGTTGGGTTTGATCTGACCGTGTCTTCGTCTCCCTGTAGCATACTGTTGGGTTTGATCTGACCGTGTCTTCGTCTTCTTGTAACATACTGTTGGGTTTGATCTGACCGTGTCTTCGTCTTCCTGTAGCATACTGTTGGGTTTGATCTGACCGTGTGTTTCGTCTTCCTGTAGCATACTGTTGGGTTTGATCTGACCGTGTCTTCGTCTTCCTGTAGCATACTGTTGGGTTTGATCTGACCGTGTCTTCGTCTTCTTGTAGCATACTGTTGGGTTTGATCTGACCGTGTCTTCGTCTTCTTGTAGCATACTGTTGGGTTTGATCTGACCGTGTCTTCGTCTTCTTGTAGCATACTGTTGGGTTTGATCTGAACGTGTCTTCGTCTTCTTGTAGCATACTTTTGGGTTTGATCTGACCGTGTCTTCGTCTTCCTGTAGCTTACTGTTGGGTTTGATCTGACCGTGTCTTTGTCTTCCTGTAGCATACTGTTGGGTTTGATCTGACCGTGTCTTCGTCTTCCTGTAGCATACTGTTGGGTTTGATCTGACCGTGTCTTCGTCTTCCTGTAGCATACTGTTGGGTTTGATCTGACCGTGTCTTTGTCTTCCTGTAGCATACTGTTGGGTTTGATCTGACCGTGTCTTCGTCTTCCTGTAGCATACTGTTGGGTTTGATCTGACCGTGTCTTCGTCTTCCTGTAACATACTGTTGGGTTTGATCTGACCGTGTCTTCGTCTTCCTGTAGCATACTGTTGGGTTTGATCTGACTGTGTCTTCGTCTCCCTGTAGCATACTGTTGGGTTTGATCTGACCGTGTCGTCGTCTTCCTGTAGCATACTGTTGGGTTTGATCTGACCGTGTCTTCGTCTTCCTGTAGCATACTGTTGGGTTTGATCTGACCGTGTCTTCGTCTTCTTGTAGCATACTGTTGGGTTTGATCTGACCGTGTCTTCGTCTTCTTGTAGCATACTTTTGGGTTTGATCTGACCGTGTCTTCGTCTTCCTGTAGCTTACTGTTGGGTTTGATCTGACCGTGTCTTTGTCTTCCTGTAGCATACTGTTGGGTTTGATCTGACCGTGTCTTCGTCTTCCTGTAGCATACTGTTGGGTTTGATCTGACCGTGTCTTCGTCTTCCTGTAGCATACTGTTGGGTTTGATCTGACCGTGTCTTCGTCTTCCTGTAGCATACTGTTGGGTTTGATCTGACCGTGTCTTTCGTCTTCCTGTAACATACTGTTGGGTTTGATCTGACCGTGTCTTCGTCTTCCTGTAGCATACTGTTGGGTTTGATCTGACCGTGTCTTTGTCTTCCTGTAGCATACTGTTGGGTTTGATCTGACCGTGTCTTCGTCTTCCTGTAGCATACTGTTGGGTTTGATCTGACCGTGTCTTCGTCTTCCTGTAGCATACTGTTGGGTTTGATCTGACCGTGTCTTTGTCTTCCTGTAACATACTGTTGTGTTTGATCTGACCGTGTCTTCGTCTTCCTGTAGCATACTGTTGGGTTTGATCTGACTGTGTCTTTGTCTTCCTGTAGCATACTGTTGGGTTTGATCTGACCGTGTCTTTGTCTTCCTGTAGCATACTGTTGGGTTTGATCTGACCGTGTCTTCGTCTTCCTGTAGCATACTGTTGGGTTTGATCTGACCGTGTCTTTGTCTTCCTTTAGCATACTGTTGGGTTTGATCTGACCGTGTCTTCGTCTTCCTGTAGCATACTGTTGGGTTTGATCTGACCGTGTGTTCGTCTTCCTGTAGCATACTGTTGGGTTTGATCTGACCGTGTCTTCGTCTTCCTGTAGCATACTGTTGGGTTTGATCTGACCGTGTGTTTCGTCTTCCTGTAGCATACTGTTGGGTTTGATCTGACCGTGTCTTCGTCTTCCTGTAGCATACTGTTGGGTTTGATCTGACCGTGTCTTCGTCTTCCTGTAGCATACTGTTGGGTTTGATCCGACCGTGTCTTTGTCTTCCTGTAGCATACTGTTGGGTTTGATCTGACCGTGTCTTCGTCTTCCTGTAACATACTGTTGGGTTTGATCTGACCGTGTCTTCGTCTTCCTGTAGCATACTGTTGGGTTTGATCTGACCGTGTCTTTGTCTTCCTGTAACATACTGTTGGGTTTGATCTGACCGTGTCTTCGTCTTCCTGTAGCATACTGTTGGGTTTGATCTGACCGTGTGTTTGTCTTCCTGTAACATGCTGTTGGGTTTGATCTGACCGTGTCTTCGTCTTCCTGTAACATACTGTTGGGTTTGATCTGACCGTGTCTTCGTCTTCCTGTAGCATACTGTTGGGTTTGATCTGACCGTGTCTTCGTCTTCCTGTAGCATACTGTTGGGTTTGATCTGACCGTGTGTTCGTCTTCCTGTAGCATACTGTTGGGTTTGATCTGACCGTGTCTTCGTCTTCCTGTAGCATACTGTTGGGTTTGATCTGACCGTGTTTTCGTCTTCCTGTAGCATACTGTTGGGTTTGATCTGACCGTGTCTTCGTCTTCCTGTAGCATACTGTTGGGTTTGATCTGACCGTGTCTTTGTCTTCCTGTAGCATACTGTTGGGTTTGATCTGACCGTGTCTTCGTCTTCCTGTAGCATACTGTTGGGTTTGATCTGACCGTGTCTTCGTCTTCCTGTAGCATACTGTTGGGTTTGATCTGACCGTGTCTTCGTCTTCCTGTAGCATACTGTTGGGTTTGATCTGACCATGTCTTCGTCTTCCTGTAGCTTACTGTTGGGTTTGATCTGACCGTGTCTTCGTCTTCCTGTAACATACTGTTGGGTTTGATCTGACCGTGTGTTCGTCTTCCTGTAGCATACTGTTGGGTTTGATCTGACCGTGTCTTCGTCTTCCTGTAACATACTGTTGGGTTTGATCTGACCGTGTGTTTGTCTTCCTGTAGCATACTGTTGGGTTTGATCTGACCGTGTCTTCGTCTCCCTGTAACATACTGTTGGGTTTGATCTGACCGTGTCTTCGTCTTCCTGTAACATACTGTTGGGTTTGATCTGACCGTGTCTTCGTCTTCCTGTAACATACTGTTGGGTTTGATCTGACCGTGTCTTTGTCTCCCTGTAGCATACTGTTGGGTTTGATCTGACCGTGTCTTCGTCTCCCTGTAACATACTGTTGGGTTTGATCTGACCGTGTGTTTTTGTCTTCCTGTAACATACTGTTGGGTTTGATCTGACCGTGTCTTCGTCTTCCTGTAACATACTGTTGGGTTTGATCTGACCGTGTCTTCGTCTCCCTGTAACATACTGTTGGGTTTGATCTGACCGTGTCTTCGTCTCCCTGTAACATACTGTTGGGTTTGATCTGACCGTGTCTTCGTCTTCCTGTAACATACTGTTGGGTTTGATCTGACCGTGTCTTTGTCTTCCTGTAACATACTGTTGGGTTTGATCTGACCGTGTCTTCGTCTCCCTGTAACATACTGTTGGGTTTGATCTGACCGTGTCTTTGTCTTCCTGTAACATACTGTTGGGTTTGATCTGACCGTGTCTTCGTCTTCCTGTAACATACTGTTGGGTTTGATCTGACCGTGTCTTCGTCTTCCTGTAGCTTACTGTTGGGTTTGATCTGACCGTGTCTTCTCTTCCTGTAACATACTGTTGGGTTTGATCTGACCGTGTCTT
>NW_024061430.1:0-103839 GCF_016432855.1 Salvelinus namaycush
AGGAGTCAAGTTGTTTCCGGGTAACAACGTCAGTGTGATGAGAGGAGTCAAGTGTTTCCCGGGTAACAACATCAGTGTGATGATAAGAGTCAAGTTGTTTCCGGGTAACAACGTCAGTGTGATGAGAGGGAGTCAAGTTGTTTCCGGGTAACAACATCAGTGTGATGAGAGGAGTCAAGTTGTTTCCGGGTAACAACATCAGTGTGATGAGAGGAGTCAAGTTGTTTCCCGGGTAACAACATCAGTGTGATGAGAAGAGTCAAGTTGTTTCCGGGTAACAACATCAGTGTGATGAGAGGAGTCAAGTTGTTTCCGGGTAACAACATCAGTGTGATGAGAAGAGTCAAGTTGTTTCCGGGTAACAACATCAGTGTGATGAGAGGAGTCAGGTTGTTTCCCGGGTAACAACGTCAGTGTGATGAGAAGAGTCAAGTTGTTTCCGGGGTAACAACATCAGTGTGATGAGAGGAGTCAAGTTGTTTCCGGGTAACAACATCAGTGTGATGAGAGGAGTCAGGTTGTTTCCGGGTAACAACATCAGTGTGATGAGAGGAGTCAGGTTGTTTCCGGGTAACAACCTCAGTGTGATGAGAGGAGTCAGGTTGTTTCCCGGTAACAACCTCAGTGTGATGAGAGGAGTCAAGTTGTTTCCGGGTAACAACCTCAGTGTGATGAGATGGAGTCAAGTTGTTTCCGGGTCACAACATCAGTGTGATGAGAGGAGTCAGGTTGTTTCCGGGTAACAACATCAGTGTGATGAGAGGAGTCAGGTTGTTTCCCGGGTAACAACCTCAGTGTGATGAGAGGAGTCAAGTTGTTTCGGGTAACAACCTCAGTGTGATGAGAGGAGTCAAGTTGTTTCCGGGTAACAACATCAGTGTGATGAGAGGAGCCAAGTTGTTTCCCGGGTAACAACATCAGTGTGATGAGAGGAGTCAAGTTGTTTCCCGGGTAACAACGTCAGTGTGATGAGAGGAGTCAAGTGTTTCTGGGTAACAACCTCAGTGTGATGAGAGGAGTGAAGTTGTTTCCGGGTAACAACCTCAGTGTGATGGAGAGGAGTCAAGTTGTTTCTGGGTAACAACGTCAGTGTGATGAGAGGAGTCAAGTTGTTTCCGGGTAACAACCTCAGTGTGATGAGAGGAGTCAAGTTGTTTCCGGGTAACAACATCAGTGTGATGAAAGGAGTCAGGTTGTTTCCGGATAACAACCTCAGTGTAATGAGAGGAGTCAAGTTGTTTCCGGGTAACAACGTCAGTGTGATGAGAGGAGTCAAGTTGTTTCCGGTAACAACCTCAGTGTGATGAGAGGAGTCACGTTGTTTCCGGGTAACAACATCAGTGTGATGAGAGGAGTCAAGTTGTTTCCCGGGTAACAACCTCAGTGTGATGAGAGGAGTCAAGTTGTTTCCCGGGTAACAACCTCAGTGTGATGAGAGGAGCCAAGTTGTTTCCCGGGTAACAACCTCAGTGTGATGAGAGGAGCCAAGTTGTTTCCGGGTAACAACCTCAGTGTGATGAGAGGAGTCAAGTTGTTTCCGGGTAACAACCTCAGTGTGATGAGAGGAGTCAAGTTGTTTCCGGGTAACAACATCAGTGTGATGAGAGGAGTCAGGTTGTTTCCCGGGTAACAACCTCAGTGTGATGAGAAGAGTCAAGTTGTTTCCCGGGTAACAACCTCAGTGTGATGAGAGGAGTCAAGTTGTTTCCGGGTAACAACATCAGTGTGATGAGAGGAGTCAGGTTGTTTCTGGGTAACAACCTCAGTGTGATGAGAGGAGTCAAGTTGTTTCCCGGGTAACAACCTCAGTGTCATGAGAGGAGTCAAGTTGTTTCCCGGGTAACAACGTCAGTGTGATGAGAGGAGTCAAGTTGTTTCCGGGTAACAACCTCAGTGTAATGAGAGGAGTCAAGTTGTTTCCGGGTAACAACGTCAGTGTGATGAGAGGAGTCAAGTTGTTTCCGGGTAACAACCTCAGTGTAATGAGAGGAGTCAAGTTGTTTCCGGGTAACAACGTCAGTGTGATGAGAGGAGTCAAGTTGTTTCCGGGTCACAACATCAGTGTGATGAGAGGAGTCAAGTTGTTTCCGGGTAACAACGTCAGTGTGATGAGAGGAGTCAAGTTGTTTCCGGGTAACAACCTCAGTGTAATGAGAGGAGTCAAGTTGTTTCCGGGTAACAACGTCAGTGTGATGAGAGGAGTCAAGTTGTTTCCGGGTCACAACATCAGTGTGATGAGAGGAGTCAAGTTGTTTCTGGGTAACAACCTCAGTGTGATGAGAGGAGTCAAGTTGTTTCCGGGTAACAACGTCAGTGTGATGAGAGGAGTCAGGTTGTTTCCGGGTAACAACGTCAGTGTGATGAGAGGAGTCAAGTTGTTTCCGGGTCACAACATCAGTGTGATGAGAGGAGTCAGGTTGTTTCCGGGTAACAACGTCAGTGTGATGAGAGGAGTCAAGTTGTTTCCCGGGTAACAACCTCAGTGTGATGAGAGGAGTCAAGTTGTTTCCGGGTAACAACCTCAGTGTGATGAGAGGAGTCAAGTTGTTTCCGGGTCACAACGTCAGTGTGATGAGAGGAGCCAAGTTGTTTCCGGGTAACAACCTCAGTGTGATGAGAGGAGTCAAGTTGTTTCCGGGTAACAACCTCAGTGTGATGAGAGGAGTCAAGTTGTTTCCGGGTAACAACCTCAGTGTGATGAGAGGAGTCAAGTTGTTTCCGGGTAACAACATCAGTGTGATGAGAGGAGTCAAGTTGTTTCCCGGGTAACAAACATCAGTGTGATGAGAAGAGTCAAGTTGTTTCCGGGTAACAACGTCAGTGTGATGAGAGGAGTCAAGTTGTTTCCCGGGTAACAACATCAGTGTGATGAGAGGAGTCAAGTTGTTTCCGGGTAACAACGTCAGTGTGATGAGAGGAGTCAAGTTGTTTCCCGGGTAACAACATCAGTGTGATGAGAAGAGTCAAGTTGTTTCCGGGTAACAACGTCAGTGTGATGAGAGGAGTCAAGTTGTTTCCGGGTAACAACATCAGTGTGATGAGAGGAGTCAAGTTGTTTCCGGGTAACAACATCAGTGTGATGAGAGGAGTCAAGTTGTTTCCCGGGTAACAACATCAGTGTGATGAGAAGAGTCAAGTTGTTTCCGGGTAACAACATCAGTGTGATGAGAGGAGTCAAGTTGTTTCCGGGTAACAACATCAGTGTGATGAGAGGAGTCAAGTTGTTTCCCGGGTAACAACATCAGTGTGATGAGAAGAGTCAAGTTGTTTCTGGGTAACAACCTCAGTGTGATGAGAGGAGTCAAGTTGTTTCCGGGTAACAACATCAGTGTGATGAGAGGAGTCAAGTTGTTTCCGGGTAACAACCTCAGTGTGATGAGAGGAGTCAAGTTGTTTCCGGGTAACAACATCAGTGTGATGAGAGGAGTCAGGTTGTTTCCCGGGTAACAACGTCAGTGTGATGAGAAGAGTCAAGTTGTTTCCGGGTAACAACATCAGTGTGATGAGAGGAGTCAGGTTGTTTCCCGGGTAACAACGTCAGTGTGATGAGAAGAGTCAAGTTGTTTCCGGGGTAACAACATCAGTGTGATGAGAGGAGTCAAGTTGTTTCCGGGTAACAACATCAGTGTGATGAGAGGAGTCAGGTTGTTTCCGGGTAACAACATCAGTGTGATGAGAGGAGTCAGGTTGTTTCCGGGTAACAACCTCAGTGTGATGAGAGGAGTCAGGTTGTTTCCCGGGTAACAACCTCAGTGTGATGAGAGGAGTCAAGTTGTTTCCGGGTAACAACCTCAGTGTGATGAGAGGAGTCAAGTTGTTTCCGGGTCACAACATCAGTGTGATGAGAGGAGTCAGGTTGTTTCCGGGTAACAACATCAGTGTGATGAGAGGAGTCAGGTTGTTTCCCGGGTAACAACCTCAGTGTGATGAGAGGAGTCAAGTTGTTTCCGGGTAACAACCTCAGTGTGATGAGAGGAGTCAAGTTGTTTCCGGGTAACAACATCAGTGTGATGAGAGGAGCCAAGTTGTTTCCCGGGTAACAACATCAGTGTGATGAGAGGAGTCAAGTTGTTTCCCGGGTAACAACGTCAGTGTGATGAGAGGAGTCAAGTTGTTTCTGGGTAACAACCTCAGTGTGATGAGAGGAGTCAAGTTGTTTCCGGGTAACAACCTCAGTGTGATGAGAGGAGTCAAGTTGTTTCTGGGTAACAACGTCAGTGTGATGAGAGGAGTCAAGTTGTTTCCGGGTAACAACCTCAGTGTGATGAGAGGAGTCAAGTTGTTTCCGGGTAACAACATCAGTGTGATGAGAGGAGTCAGGTTGTTTCCGGGTAACAACCTCAGTGTAATGAGAGGAGTCAAGTTGTTTCCGGGTAACAACGTCAGTGTGATGAGAGGAGTCAAGTTGTTTCCGGGTAACAACCTCAGTGTGATGAGAGGAGTCAAGTTGTTTCCGGGTAACAACCTCAGTGTGATGAGAGGAGTCAAGTTGTTTCCGGGTAACAACCTCAGTGTGATGAGAGGAGTCAAGTTGTTTCCGGGTAACAACATCAGTGTGATGAGAGGAGTCAAGTTGTTTCCCGGGTAACAAACATCAGTGTGATGAGAAGAGTCAAGTTGTTTCCGGGTAACAACGTCAGTGTGATGAGAGGAGTCAAGTTGTTTCCCGGGTAACAACATCAGTGTGATGAGAGGAGTCAAGTTGTTTCCGGGTAACAACGTCAGTGTGATGAGAGGAGTCAAGTTGTTTCCCGGGTAACAACATCAGTGTGATGAGAAGAGTCAAGTTGTTTCCGGGTAACAACGTCAGTGTGATGAGAGGAGTCAAGTTGTTTCCGGGTAACAACATCAGTGTGATGAGAGGAGTCAAGTTGTTTCCGGGTAACAACATCAGTGTGATGAGAGGAGTCAAGTTGTTTCCCGGGTAACAACATCAGTGTGATGAGAAGAGTCAAGTTGTTTCCGGGTAACAACATCAGTGTGATGAGAGGAGTCAAGTTGTTTCCGGGTAACAACATCAGTGTGATGAGAGGAGTCAAGTTGTTTCCCGGGTAACAACATCAGTGTGATGAGAGGAGTCAAGTTGTTTCCGGGTAACAACCTCAGTGTGATGAGAGGAGTCAGGTTGTTTCCCGGGTAACAACCTCAGTGTGATGAGAGGAGCCAAGTTGTTTCCGGGTAACAACCTCAGTGTGATGAGAGGAGTCAAGTTGTTTCCGGGTAACAACCTCAGTGTGATGAGAGGAGTCAAGTTGTTTCCGGGTAACAACATCAGTGTGATGAGAGGAGTCAGGTTGTTTCCCGGGTAACAACCTCAGTGTGATGAGAAGAGTCAAGTTGTTTCCCGGGTAACAACCTCAGTGTGATGAGAGGAGTCAAGTTGTTTCCGGGTAACAACATCAGTGTGATGAGAGGAGTCAGGTTGTTTCTGGGTAACAACCTCAGTGTGATGAGAGGAGTCAAGTTGTTTCCCGGGTAACAACCTCAGTGTCATGAGAGGAGTCAAGTTGTTTCCGGGTAACAACGTCAGTGTGATGAGAGGAGTCAAGTTGTTTCCGGGTAACAACCTCAGTGTGATGAGAGGAGTCAAGTTGTTTCCGGGTCACAACGTCAGTGTGATGAGAGGAGCCAAGTTGTTTCCGGGTAACAACCTCAGTGTGATGAGAGGAGTCAAGTTGTTTCCGGGTAACAACCTCAGTGTGATGAGAGGAGTCAAGTTGTTTCCGGGTAACAACCTCAGTGTGATGAGAGGAGTCAAGTTGTTTCCGGGTAACAACGTCAGTGTGATGAGAGGAGTCAGGTTGTTTCCGGGTCACAACATCAGTGTGATGAGAGGAGTCAAGTTGTTTCCGGGTAACAACGTCAGTGTGATGAGAGGAGTCAAGTTGTTTCCGGGTAACAACCTCAGTGTAATGAGAGGAGTCAAGTTGTTTCCGGGTAACAACGTCAGTGTGATGAGAGGAGTCAAGTTGTTTCCGGGTCACAACATCAGTGTGATGAGAGGAGTCAAGTTGTTTCTGGGTAACAACCTCAGTGTGATGAGAGGAGTCAAGTTGTTTCCGGGTAACAACGTCAGTGTGATGAGAGGAGTCAGGTTGTTTCCGGGTAACAACGTCAGTGTGATGAGAGGAGTCAAGTTGTTTCCGGGTCACAACATCAGTGTGATGAGAGGAGTCAGGTTGTTTCCGGGTAACAACGTCAGTGTGATGAGAGGAGTCAAGTTGTTTCCCGGGTAACAACCTCAGTGTGATGAGAGGAGTCAAGTTGTTTCCGGGTAACAACCTCAGTGTGATGAGAGGAGTCAAGTTGTTTCCGGGTCACAACGTCAGTGTGATGAGAGGAGCCAAGTTGTTTCCGGGTAACAACCTCAGTGTGATGAGAGGAGTCAAGTTGTTTCCGGGTAACAACCTCAGTGTGATGAGAGGAGTCAAGTTGTTTCCGGGTAACAACCTCAGTGTGATGAGAGGAGTCAAGTTGTTTCCGGGTAACAACATCAGTGTGATGAGAGGAGTCAAGTTGTTTCCCGGGTAACAAACATCAGTGTGATGAGAAGAGTCAAGTTGTTTCCGGGTAACAACGTCAGTGTGATGAGAGGAGTCAAGTTGTTTCCCGGGTAACAACATCAGTGTGATGAGAGGAGTCAAGTTGTTTCCGGGTAACAACGTCAGTGTGATGAGAGGAGTCAAGTTGTTTCCCGGGTAACAACATCAGTGTGATGAGAAGAGTCAAGTTGTTTCCGGGTAACAACGTCAGTGTGATGAGAGGAGTCAAGTTGTTTCCGGGTAACAACATCAGTGTGATGAGAGGAGTCAAGTTGTTTCCGGGTAACAACATCAGTGTGATGAGAGGAGTCAAGTTGTTTCCCGGGTAACAACATCAGTGTGATGAGAAGAGTCAAGTTGTTTCCGGGTAACAACATCAGTGTGATGAGAGGAGTCAAGTTGTTTCCGGGTAACAACATCAGTGTGATGAGAGGAGTCAAGTTGTTTCCCGGGTAACAACATCAGTGTGATGAGAAGAGTCAAGTTGTTTCTGGGTAACAACCTCAGTGTGATGAGAGGAGTCAAGTTGTTTCCGGGTAACAACATCAGTGTGATGAGAGGAGTCAAGTTGTTTCCGGGTAACAACCTCAGTGTGATGAGAGGAGTCAAGTTGTTTCCGGGTAACAACATCAGTGTGATGAGAGGAGTCAGGTTGTTTCCCGGGTAACAACGTCAGTGTGATGAGAAGAGTCAAGTTGTTTCCGGGTAACAACATCAGTGTGATGAGAGGAGTCAGGTTGTTTCCCGGGTAACAACGTCAGTGTGATGAGAAGAGTCAAGTTGTTTCCGGGGTAACAACATCAGTGTGATGAGAGGAGTCAAGTTGTTTCCGGGTAACAACATCAGTGTGATGAGAGGAGTCAGGTTGTTTCCGGGTAACAACATCAGTGTGATGAGAGGAGTCAGGTTGTTTCCGGGTAACAACCTCAGTGTGATGAGAGGAGTCAGGTTGTTTCCCGGGTAACAACCTCAGTGTGATGAGAGGAGTCAAGTTGTTTCCGGGTAACAACCTCAGTGTGATGAGAGGAGTCAAGTTGTTTCCGGGTCACAACATCAGTGTGATGAGAGGAGTCAGGTTGTTTCCGGGTAACAACATCAGTGTGATGAGAGGAGTCAGGTTGTTTCCCGGGTAACAACCTCAGTGTGATGAGAGGAGTCAAGTTGTTTCCGGGTAACAACCTCAGTGTGATGAGAGGAGTCAAGTTGTTTCCGGGTAACAACATCAGTGTGATGAGAGGAGCCAAGTTGTTTCCCGGGTAACAACATCAGTGTGATGAGAGGAGTCAAGTTGTTTCCCGGGTAACAACGTCAGTGTGATGAGAGGAGTCAAGTTGTTTCTGGGTAACAACCTCAGTGTGATGAGAGGAGTCAAGTTGTTTCCGGGTAACAACCTCAGTGTGATGAGAGGAGTCAAGTTGTTTCTGGGTAACAACGTCAGTGTGATGAGAGGAGTCAAGTTGTTTCCGGGTAACAACCTCAGTGTGATGAGAGGAGTCAAGTTGTTTCCGGGTAACAACATCAGTGTGATGAGAGGAGTCAGGTTGTTTCCGGGTAACAACCTCAGTGTAATGAGAGGAGTCAAGTTGTTTCCGGGTAACAACGTCAGTGTGATGAGAGGAGTCAAGTTGTTTCCGGGTAACAACCTCAGTGTGATGAGAGGAGTCAAGTTGTTTCCGGGTAACAACCTCAGTGTGATGAGAGGAGTCAAGTTGTTTCCGGGTAACAACCTCAGTGTGATGAGAGGAGTCAAGTTGTTTCCGGGTAACAACATCAGTGTGATGAGAGGAGTCAAGTTGTTTCCCGGGTAACAAACATCAGTGTGATGAGAAGAGTCAAGTTGTTTCCGGGTAACAACGTCAGTGTGATGAGAGGAGTCAAGTTGTTTCCCGGGTAACAACATCAGTGTGATGAGAGGAGTCAAGTTGTTTCCGGGTAACAACGTCAGTGTGATGAGAGGAGTCAAGTTGTTTCCCGGGTAACAACATCAGTGTGATGAGAAGAGTCAAGTTGTTTCCGGGTAACAACGTCAGTGTGATGAGAGGAGTCAAGTTGTTTCCGGGTAACAACATCAGTGTGATGAGAGGAGTCAAGTTGTTTCCGGGTAACAACATCAGTGTGATGAGAGGAGTCAAGTTGTTTCCCGGGTAACAACATCAGTGTGATGAGAAGAGTCAAGTTGTTTCCGGGTAACAACATCAGTGTGATGAGAGGAGTCAAGTTGTTTCCGGGTAACAACATCAGTGTGATGAGAGGAGTCAAGTTGTTTCCCGGGTAACAACATCAGTGTGATGAGAAGAGTCAAGTTGTTTCTGGGTAACAACCTCAGTGTGATGAGAGGAGTCAAGTTGTTTCCGGGTAACAACATCAGTGTGATGAGAGGAGTCAAGTTGTTTCCGGGTAACAACCTCAGTGTGATGAGAGGAGTCAAGTTGTTTCCGGGTAACAACATCAGTGTGATGAGAGGAGTCAGGTTGTTTCCCGGGTAACAACGTCAGTGTGATGAGAAGAGTCAAGTTGTTTCCGGGTAACAACATCAGTGTGATGAGAGGAGTCAGGTTGTTTCCCGGGTAACAACGTCAGTGTGATGAGAAGAGTCAAGTTGTTTCCGGGGTAACAACATCAGTGTGATGAGAGGAGTCAAGTTGTTTCCGGGTAACAACATCAGTGTGATGAGAGGAGTCAGGTTGTTTCCGGGTAACAACATCAGTGTGATGAGAGGAGTCAGGTTGTTTCCGGGTAACAACCTCAGTGTGATGAGAGGAGTCAGGTTGTTTCCCGGGTAACAACCTCAGTGTGATGAGAGGAGTCAAGTTGTTTCCGGGTAACAACCTCAGTGTGATGAGAGGAGTCAAGTTGTTTCCGGGTCACAACATCAGTGTGATGAGAGGAGTCAGGTTGTTTCCGGGTAACAACATCAGTGTGATGAGAGGAGTCAGGTTGTTTCCCGGGTAACAACCTCAGTGTGATGAGAGGAGTCAAGTTGTTTCCGGGTAACAACCTCAGTGTGATGAGAGGAGTCAAGTTGTTTCCGGGTAACAACATCAGTGTGATGAGAGGAGCCAAGTTGTTTCCCGGGTAACAACATCAGTGTGATGAGAGGAGTCAAGTTGTTTCCCGGGTAACAACGTCAGTGTGATGAGAGGAGTCAAGTTGTTTCTGGGTAACAACCTCAGTGTGATGAGAGGAGTCAAGTTGTTTCCGGGTAACAACCTCAGTGTGATGAGAGGAGTCAAGTTGTTTCTGGGTAACAACGTCAGTGTGATGAGAGGAGTCAAGTTGTTTCCGGGTAACAACCTCAGTGTGATGAGAGGAGTCAAGTTGTTTCCGGGTAACAACATCAGTGTGATGAGAGGAGTCAGGTTGTTTCCGGGTAACAACCTCAGTGTAATGAGAGGAGTCAAGTTGTTTCCGGGTAACAACGTCAGTGTGATGAGAGGAGTCAAGTTGTTTCCGGGTAACAACCTCAGTGTGATGAGAGGAGTCAAGTTGTTTCCGGGTAACAACATCAGTGTGATGAGAGGAGTCAAGTTGTTTCCCGGGTAACAACCTCAGTGT
Source organism: Salvelinus namaycush (assembly GCF_016432855.1). Lineage (NCBI taxonomy): Eukaryota > Metazoa > Chordata > Actinopteri > Salmoniformes > Salmonidae > Salvelinus > Salvelinus namaycush. The sequence goes on from NW_024061430.1 coordinate 10,098, forward strand.
GATGAGAGGAGTCAAGTTGTTTCCCGGGTAACAACCTCAGTGTGATGAGAGGAGCCAAGTTGTTTCCCGGGTAACAACCTCAGTGTGATGAGAGGAGCCAAGTTGTTTCCCGGGTAACAACATCAGTGTGATGAGAGGAGTCAAGTTGTTTCCCGGGTAACAACATCAGTGTGATGAGAGGAGTCAAGTTGTTTCCCGGGTAACAACCTCAGTGTGATGAGAGGAGCCAAGTTGTTTCCCGGGTAACAACATCAGTGTGATGAGAGGAGTCAAGTTGTTTCCCGGGTAACAACATCAGTGTGATGAGAGGAGTCAAGTTGTTTCCCGGGTAACAACATCAGTGTGATGAGAGGAGTCAAGTTGTTTCCGGGTAACAACGTCAGTGTGATGAGAGGAGCCAAGTTGTTTCCCGGGTAACAACATCAGTGTGATGAGAGGAGTCAAGTTGTTTCCCGGGTAACAACGTCAGTGTGATGAGAGGAGTCAAGTTGTTTCTGGGTAACAACCTCCGTGTGATGAGAGGAGTCAGGTTGTTTCCGGGTAACAACCTCAGTGTAATGAGAGGAGTCAAGTTGTTTCCGGGTAACAACGTCAGTGTGATGAGAGGAGTCAAGTTGTTTCCGGGTAACAACGTCAGTGTGATGAGAAGAGTCAAGTTGTTTCTGGGTAACAACCTCAGTGTGTTGAGAGGAGTCAAGTTGTTTCCGGGTAACAACGTCAGTGTGATGAGAGGAGTCAAGTTGTTTCCCGGGTAACAACGTCAGTGTGATGAGAGGAGTCAAGTTGTTTCTGGGTAACAACCTCAGTGTGATGAGAGGAGTCAGGTTGTTTCCGGGTAACAACCTCAGTGTAATGAGAGGAGTCAAGTTGTTTCCCGGGTAACAACGTCAGTGTGATGAGAGGAGTCAAGTTGTTTCCCGGGTAACAACGTCAGTGTGATGAGAGGAGTCAGGTTGTTTCCGGGTAACAACGTCAGTGTGATGAGAGGAGTCAAGTTGTTTCCCGGGTAACAACCTCAGTGTGATGAGAGGAGTCAAGTTGTTTCCGGGTAACAACGTCAGTGTGTTGAGAGGAGTCAAGTTGTTTCCCGGGTAACAACGTCAGTGTGATGAGAGGAGTCAGGTTGTTTCCGGGTAACAACGTCAGTGTGATGAGAGGAGTCAGGTTGTTTCCGGGTAACAACCTCAGTGTGATGAGAGGAGTCAAGTTGTTTCCCGGGTAACAACGTCAGTGTGATGAGAGGAGTCAGGTTGTTTCCGGGTCACAACGTCAGCGTGATGAGAAGGTTCCCTGCAGACCCAGGTGAATAGAGTAGTAATGCAGTGGGGAAATGAGAACTGCTCTGAGATGAAGGGAGAGCATCATGGTAGCAGCATCTGTTATGTGAATTATCAGGGTAATAATATCAGGGTCATATTACCCTGTTCCTTCTAACAGACAGCTGAACAGATCAGGAGCTGTCTGCCAGGCTCAGTCAGGCTCTGATGTTCTCACGCTCTGAGCCAACAGGACCGCAGGATCAGTCCAGCATTACACCCCGCCCCTCCCTCTGTCCCCCTGAAGCCCAATTCACCATCTTAGCCAAATGATGTGCCTCGCTGGCTGCAATTAAACTATTTCATATGCACATGATTGCTGGGTCATGTAGGACATGAAGGCTGATAGTTTTGAGGATTTGCTGAATAAGTAAAAGGTTGGTCTAAAACGTGAGTGATGTTCTGGTTCTATGGATTGTATAGTTGTACAGGTAGGTCTATGAAGTGTAATGCTTGATGTGTTCTTGAAAGAGACAAATGTATTTTAGGAAGTAGAGGGTATGGGAGAACCTCACAAATGACTGTTTGGAAACAAAGCCATTAGATCAGAAACTCAATGGAGACTGCTGCTGACACAATCCATAGGGGAGTCTAGGAGGGTCTTTTTCTGGGACTCACCACGTAAGATGTCCTGCTTTAGCTCTGAATGGAGAATGGCATGGGGTTGAATCCTCCTTTCTGTATCTGTGTCTTACTTTCTTTTTCCTCTCTCAAAGTTAACTCGCCCCTTTGAGCCATATCCTGTAGAACTTCAGTTACCACTATACAGTATGTTAATGGTCACCAAACAGCAGAGAAAGTATACAGACAGAGAGATGCAGAGGCAAGAGTAGAATCGCAATGCAGAGTATCAGAGAAAGAATATGAGCGAGAAAAAGGAGAGAGAACCAAATGACAGTGAAAGAAATGGAGAGTGAAGGACAAAAGAGAGAGTGAGAAAGAGAGGTGCATCTGCCCTGAGTGAGTTTCTGCAGAATCACTGTGCTGCATTGGGGCAGAGAGAGAGAGTGTGTGTGTGAGTCATTTCGAAGGAATTATGCATTCATACATATGTTCTCCCTCACTGTGCAGCCCACACTACATCCTTATATTGTCCCAAACTGCAGGGGGAGGGGCTTGTCCTAACCTGACCTTGAGTCGGTTATTGATGATGTCACACAGCTGAGGGGTGATGTAAAAACAGAGGGGGGAGGAATTTTGAGGAATGGGGGCTGCAGAGGGACAAATAGAGCAAGAGAAAATGGGACAGAAGGGACAGGACAGGTAATACTATTGTTTAGGGAATTGGAGGAGAGGACAGACTGGGCAGATGGAGAAAGTGTGGGAGCAGCATTACTGTATAGTCCCAGTGATGGCATGTAACCAGACTAACCATCCATCATCTTTAGGTCCACTTGAGAAGTGTTGGTGTCGGCATTATCTGGATTGTGTTAAAGGGGTGGTGGGACCTGCGTTATTTAGATTCCCTTAAAGAGGGAGATGAGCCTGAACTTATTTGATAATTACTGAGTTTAATGAGCCTGCATTAAGTTAAATGGCCTCACAACATCCCAAACACTGTAATAAAATACCACACACACACACACACACACACTTGTAGCTGTACATAACATACCTGATATAAATACAAACTCCTACATAATTGTACAATCAATCACAAACAGTGTGAGCATGCACATACAAACAATAATGGAAACTTTATTTAATACTTTTTACCAACCTACAGACAGACAGACAGACACAGACACAGACAGACAGACAGACAGACAGACAGACAGACAGACAGACAGACAGACAGACAGACAGACAGACAGACTGACAGACTGACAGACTGACAGACTGACAGACAGACAGACAGACAGACAGACAGACAGACAGACAGACAGACAGACAGACAGACAGACAGACAGACAGACAGACAGACAGACAGACAGACTGACTGACTGACTGACTGACTGACTGACTGACTGACTGACTGACTATCTCAATCTTCCTATTTTATTCCCCCTCTTTCCCTTGTTCTCCTTCACCCTATATCTCACTGTGTCAGGTCTGTGGGTTTGTACCATAACATTACTGCAGACCTAAGTGTGTGTGGTCTGTGAATTGGGTAGACAGTGTTTGTACGTGTGTGTGTGTGAGTGCATGCGTGTGTGTTTGTGGCGGGGGTGTATGCAAATGCATGTATGGAAGTGTATATACTTGTCATATCTTACTGCAATATGCACAATATGCACTGTACAATAGTCAACTTACGTGTATGTTTCAGTGGTAAAATGGGTTATTGTTCAGATGTTTCATGTTCCTATCTTTCTGTCAGTAACTATCTGGGATAAGGTCAAAGGGAACGTCAGAAGCAGAAATGATATTGACCCTCTGTTGAGGTCAGACATAGTCTTCAAATGCCTGATAGTTTTCAGGGTCAGTTAAGAAGGGATAGGTTAGAGGGGTAGGGGATTATCACTCAATTGTTTTTGACAAGCTCTATGTCAATGGATGAGCTATAGTATTGTCTTTTCCCTCTCTGGATTTCTCAGGAGTATTGTGTACTACCTTATAGATTCTCCCTCCCTCCCTCCCAGGTGTGTGGTCTGCTCAGGGTCTGGAGATGTCCACAGGGAAGGTCCCATTCATGGAGGCGCTGAACGGAAGTACTGTGCTGCTACCCTGCACCTATGCCAGCTGTATCGGCATCAAAAACCTTTACTTCAACTGGCAGTACAATGACAACGGCACTATGCAGAAGGTGGGTCAAAACTGGCCTGGCCCACTAAAACACAGCAGCCACATAATTGCAGTCATTCATGTCAGCTCAGATGTCACACAGATAGGGCCAGGGCTGTGGGGAGGTCAAATGTTCAACTGTTGTAATTTAGGTGGTGTAGACCAATAGTTTTCTGCATCACTAAGGGATATCTCTAATGTGAGTGTTTTGATTGGAGTTGTGGTCAGATATTGCGTGTGTGAGATGATTGATGGCTGCCTGGTCCTCTCAGGTTTGTGAGTCAGTGATTCCGTCAGACGGGATGGATCCTCATCCAGTGAGTATCTACCGGGAGCGGGTGGAGTTTATCGGCACCAGTGATCACAACAACATCTCCATCCTGCTATGGAACATCACCTTTGAGGACGAGGGCCAGTACACCTGCTTCGGACGCAACCCCAAAGAGAAGGGCAAGAACCACAGCGCTATCTTTACCCTTGTCGTGGTGGACGAGTGTGAGTATTAACTAGCGTTCTCTTTGCTTTACTCCAGGCAGGCAGTACAGGTGTTCTGGTGCTAAACTTGGAAATGCTGGGCGGGTAGTCGGGTACCATGAGCAACAACGTCTAGATGTGTTGTGCTGTGTAGACGATGCACTGTAGTTAGCTAATATCTGTCTGATCAGCGCCTACCTTCTCCCCTCCCTGGTTCCTTCTCGGCAGTACGAGTGGTGGACAACACTCTCACCATCATAATTGCTTCTGCAGTGGGCGGAGCCATCGCCCTGCTGATGACTTTCATGCTGGTGAAGAACTTCATCCTCTTCGTTCTCTTCAAAATCGAGGAAAGGAAGTGAGTAAGACAAATAGGGCCATGGAGACCAACTGGCCATCCACACAGAGAAACACCTTTAGCTCATCTCAGTGCGCCCAAACTGTAGTAAAGCATCAATACAGTCGGGCTACAATGATAAAATTACGTGGAAAAACAGGTGTCTCTTCTAACCCTCCTCTCTCCTCTGCTCCTCCCGTCCACAGAAAGATCGAGTGCCTAGTACAATCTTCCTCAGCTGATGAAACAAACAATGTCTCAGGATCCAAAACTTCAAAACCACTGACACCAAAGAAGAAATGAGAGTACTTGCATGTATGTACATCCATATATAAATATACAGTTATATCTATGCATATACTGTATTTTTATGCATAAACATGTGTATTGACATGTGACTCCATGGGCAGGTTTCTTGGGCAGGTTTTTTGGACTGAGAAGCACGTCTGATGGAGAGTCTTCATTGAAAGTGTTTGTTAGTCCAATAAGCTTAGGCTGTGTCCGGGAAACCGCCCCCATACGTTCAAGTTGATATATCTTTTTTTTTTTTATTAAGACCTGAACCTCGGACTGTTTTTCATATGATATTAAAAAGAAAATATATGCTTAAGACGGGGAATAATGCTATGTAATAATGCTATGTAATAATGCTGTTTAAACTGTGCTGCATCCTGCTCCTCTCTTCACCAACCAACTCCACTGCCCTGGGTTCAACTGAAACTGTCTACAACATCAAATGTTGTGTTTGTAGAAAATATATGGGATATTATTCACAGTTTAATTCAATCTCCAGTGGCATTATGCCACTTCAGATCCAGCTTCAGTCCTATTGCATAATACCAATGATTTGCATCAAGTTTAGTTTAGTGCTGTTTGGAAAAAAATATTAACTCTGCTATTCCAAAAGTAATTCATTAACCCTGTTGTATCATACACTGCTCAAAAAAATAAAGGGAACACTTAAACAACACAATGTAACTCCAAGTCAATCACACTTCTGTGAAATCAAACTGTCCACTTAGGAAGCAACACTGATTGACAATACATTTCACATGCTGTTGTGCAAATGGAATAGACAAAAGGTGGAAATTATAGGCAATTAGCAAGACACCCCCAATAAAGGAGTGATTCTGCAGGTGGTGACCACAGACCACTTCTCAGTTCCTATGCTTCCTGGCTGATGTTTTGGTCACTTTTGAATGCTGGCGGTGCTTTCACTCTAGTGGTAGCATGAGACGGAGTCTACAACCCACACAAGTGGCTTAGGTAGTGCAGCTCATCCAGGATGGCACATCAATGCGAGCTGTGGCAAGAAGGTTTGCTGTGTCTGTCAGCGTAGTGTCCAGAGCATGGAGGCGCTACCAGGAGACAGGCCAGTACATCAGGAGACGTGGAGGAGGCCGTAGGAGGGCAACAACCCAGCAGCAGGACCGCTACCTCCGCCTTTGTGCAAGGAGGAGCACTGCCAGAGCCCTGCAAAATGACCTCCAGCAGGCCACAAATGTGCATGTGTCAGCATATGGTCTCACAAGGGCTCTGAGGATCTCATCTCGGTACCTAATGGCAGTCAGGCTTCCTCTGGCGAGCACATGGAGGGCTGTGCGGCCCCACAAAGAAATGCCACCCCACACCATGACTGACCCACCGCCAAACCGGTCATGCTGGAGGATGTTGCAGGCAGCAGAACGTTCTCCACGGCGTCTCCAGACTCTGTCACGTCTGTCACATGTGCTCATGTGCTCAGTGTGAACCTGCTTTCATCTGTGAAGAGCACAGGGCGCCAGTGGCGAATTTGCCAATCTTGGTGTTCTCTGGCAAATGCCAAACGTCCTGCACGGTGTTGGGCTGTAAGCACAACCCCCACCTGTGGACGTCGGGCCCTCATACCACCCTCATGGAGTCTGTTTCTGACCGTTTGAGCAGACACATGCACATTTGTGGCCTGCTGGAGGTCATTCTGCAGGGCTCTGGCAGTGCTCCTCCTTGCACAAAGGCGGAGGTAGCGGTCCTGCTGCTGGGTTGTTGCCCTCCTACGGCCTCCTCCACGTCTCCTGATGTACTGGCCTGTCTCCTGGTAGCGCCTCCATGCTCTGGACACTACGCTGACAGACACAGCAAACCTTCTTGCCACAGCTCGCATTGATGTGCCATCCTGGATGAGCTGCACTACCTGAGCCACTTGTGTGGGTTGTAGACTCCGTCTCATGCTACCACTAGAGTGAAAGCATCGCCAGCATTCAAAAGTGACCAAAACATCAGCCAGGAAGCATAGGAACTGAGAAGTGGTCTGTGGTCACCACCTGCAGAATCACTCCTTTATTGGGGGTGTCTTGCTAATTGCCTATAATTTCCACCTTTTGTCTATTCCATTTGCACAACAGCATGTGAAATGTATTGTCAATCAGTGTTGCTTCCTAAGTGGACAGTTTGATTTCACAGAAGTGTGATTGACTTGGAGTTACATTGTGTTGTTTAAGTGTTCCCTTTATTTTTTTGAGCAGTGTATTTAGAAACTAGGGTCTCTAAAGGGTTTTGCTCCGGTGAGGAGTGAGAAAGGATCCAGTTCAGAACATAATACATTTTCTTTGCTTGATATAAAACACTGGTGCCTGTTAGCGCTTCTATCTTCCTCTGCTGGTAGGAAGACTAAATACTGCATAACCATTTACCAAATGCAGCAAAACGCAAAGGAATAATACTACAAGCTGATGAATGAAATGATAGACAATCCCTTAACCAACCCCCTAGAAAAAGGAATAAACCTCAAATAATGCTGCTTTTAAGAAAAAGAACCTTAATGCGTTTATAAGCATGTGAAACCCCAAGGCAGATGTAGAGACACAATGCTTGACAATAGAAATGTACTCTCTCGTGTTCTTTTCTGGAATACCAGATTTAACCACATGTAATGTGTTTAGTTCTGCTTTGAAGCTGGTTCCAAATCCGCTCATATCATGCCAACCCTCACCACATCCAGTGGTTGGCAAGGCTATGCACTGTAAACTATTAGGTAGTGGGTTCACTGGCTTGAACATGATTTTGTATCAGACAGAAACACACCCCACATTCCTATTGTATGTCCACTTACAAATAGCTGTCTCTTTGTTGTTCTGAACACATTTACACAGACCAATGTTTTTACACACTGCAATAAGTACTCACGTGCTGCAGCGCAGCGGAATTTATGATGGTTCATTCATGGCTCATGATTCAACACAAATTCACCATGTGCGGAAAACAGATATCCCTCATCTACAGTCATTACGGATACCTCCACTAACTACACCATAAAGAGATGCATGGGGCAGCAGTTATGTTGCAGGTAGAGTGATAGACGGGGACAGATCTTTACTGGACAATGTAGAATAGACACACAACTAATATCCCATATTCAGACCATTTATTGTGCCAAACTGGGATAACCCTGAGAAACCCACATCTGATCAGGAATGGACTCCTTTCATGGGGTTCCTAAGTTACTATGGAAATCAATCGCTATTGAACTGCTATGGCATATATCCAATAGTGGCACGTTTAAGACGCTGAATGTCTTGTTTTCAAAATACCTCCAGTGTGTGGGAAAACATGCGTGTTCAGGGGAGAACTTCATGTCTATGTCCATTGTCTAGGACCTTGCTGCATGTCATTGTATAAACATAATATACCTCCCTCAATCACTGAAGCAGTTTCTGATATGGACAAGCCCCAGTATTGCTGTTCCAATAGCATAGCCCTTCAAATAAATGCACTGGCTTGTTGCAATAGCAGGAGGGTCTTTTGGGAACTTTACCTTAGAGATGTAGATTTACTTTAGAGATGTGCTAGACATGTATGTAAACCACAGAGATGTGGAGCGGTGAGTGAATGAACCTAAATAGCTGTATATTTAACATGAGGGTAAAGTTGAATGACCTCAGGTGTCTTAGATGAGAACAGATAGACGGCACGGTTAGATCATAGACAGTAGTAAATGTACTATCTCTGGTAGGACACGGATTTGAGCTTGTGGCACTGAATCCCTGGCTGACTCACACTCCTAAGAGAACAGTGATACTATGCAAACACCACTACTGAGCAGAAGACATGCATGTACTGTAGGACAGACTGCTCCAGTTCTCCCAATGGGATCTTTCACAACGCTGCCCAGACATTACAGCACATGACTATAGCTACTGCAGGATTCCAATACACCATTGAGTTTTTACTGTGATGTGAGCAATAAAAAAATGACAAGAGCAACAGTAATCAAAGTAGGTTATGGGAAATGGAGTTCTGATGAGCTGATCTATGGAAGATGAGGAACAGGTTTATAGTGCACAGGTTTCCATGGCTCATCTATTCAGCATAAAGGTCTGTGGGATGTACTGCAGTGTGAGAAATCCTTGAAAGGAAGAACCTGTGGAGACATGCAATATAGTATGTAATTTAAAGGGGCAACAAGATTTTAGCCATAAATTACATTTCTTTGTGGTTTTATAAGGAGACTGCTTACAAACGCTTAAAAATGGCTTAGTACAGCTTATCACAATCCGAAAAAGATTGTTGCCAGGACGTGAATGCGTTCTGTATTGCTAATGTTTTTGCTATTGTCAACCTCAAACGAGAAACAATCGTGATACAGGAAGTTGTACAAAACTAATTTGCAGCTTCATGCAGAATTCTAATAAGTATAAGTAGGTTTTATTGTGAATTTCTATTCCGTTGCTACTACAGGCATGTAATTGACATTGGGCGCTAGTTGCAGGTGGAAATTTTACATGTATTACCTCTTAACGTACTTAAAGCATAACTGTGAAAGTGACTCACATGTCCTGTTGAAATGCCCTTACACAGTACTGTAGCAGTACCAACTGTCTTCCCTGTACGCTGACGACTGTACTGAAAAGAACTGGATGGATGAAGCAATACGAATGTTCAATCTTTGTAGTTTGGAAATTGAGAACACTGTTGTACCACGTTGTAGTAGCAGAGTTGCTGAAATAGTGACCTCTGTCATCCATTATTGCACTTTTGACAACAGAATGTTTGTGAATCTATAATGTCGCCAGACATTACTGACACCTTGGTCCCACATTGCTATTCCAACTAACACAAATGTACATTCATTTCCCTTTACTCCCTCTCAAATGATGCCCCCCCATGTAATCTCTCCACCATGCATATCAGCTATATTCTTTATTATAAAAGCCACCAGGATCCAATAAACGTTTAAATAAAACCATGTTGTCATTTGTTGGCTGTCAAAAAAATTGACAATATTATCAAATCACAACCCTTTACAAAAATCAAATTTATTAAAATACATACAAAAATCTCATACAGTACTTACATCTCTCAAAGGGAGTATAAAATAATAAAAAGGTAAACATTCACAGCGCAGTATTCAGTCACAGGTCAGTAGGATGTGTTGGTCCTTTGAGTGAATGTTTGCCAGACTCACTCAGCGCTCATTGAGAGAGAGTCATCTCGGAGAGAAACTGGATTTTTAGGAGTACATCTGAAAAATAGGACAAACAAATCATCAGGTAAGGAATTTTAAAGACACCTATAACAAGTAGGAATGCATCAAAATGAGGTACCAGTTTTCCATCACATTATCTGGCCCTGCCCTCCCCCTTTTGAGTCCTAGAGAGGTCTGTGATAGTGGCCAGACACTCACCTCCATGATGGAGTAGATCCAGTTGAGTTGCTGCTCTACGCTGCAGTAGACCCCAGGGTTCCCCGGGCGGGCACAGCCCACCCCCCAGCTCACCACCCCCACCAGCTGCCAACACTTGGATAGGAACACCAGTGGACCCCCACTGTCACCCTGGGAGAGAAAGAGGGAGTGAGAGCAAAATAAATGGCATTAGAAGACAAATGCAAAGTATGACTGCATTGGCAGTGTGATGTCTAGCAAACTAAAAGCAGCCATTTTGTAGGCGTGTGTGTTGGTGGAGGAGCTCTACCTGGCACGCATCCACTTTGCCCTCCATGTTCCCTGCGCACAGCATTCTGGGAGTGAGTGAGGGGCCGTAGATGGAGGGGCGGGAGCACACCTTCCTGTCAATCAGAGACACAGTGGCACTCTGCAGAATTGAGGAGATTTTACCTGGGAAAGAGGAAACCCTGGTCAGTTGTACAACAATGCATTCAACTGAAATGTGTCCACATTTAACCCAACCCCTCTGAATCAGAGGTCCGGGGAGCAATTAACTGCCTTGCTCAAGGGCAAAATGGCAGCTTTTTTCCACCTTGCCGGCTCAGGGATTCAAACAAGAAACCTTTCGGTTACTGTCCCAACCGCTAGGCTAACTGCCGCTCAGGAGATACAGGTAGCCTCTTACACTAAGAACACAAGAAAGCTGAACAGAGACAATGGCCGGACATGGAAGTGTGCACTTGTATACGCTCTGCCATTGTCGGGGCTTTGGTCTACAATATGGTGGTAGGTAGCCTAGTGGTTAAGAGTGTTGGGCCAGTAACCGAAAGGTTGCTGGTTAAAATCTCCAAGCTGTCAATGTGCCCTCGAGCAACACTAGTTCTTCCTGTAAGTCGCCCTGGATAAGAGTGTTAAATGACTAAAATGTAAAAATATATATAGATAGGATGTATGATTAAGCTTTTTTTTTTCTTTTTTTTATTTTATCCCCTTTTCTCCCCAATTTTCGTGGTATCCAATCGCTAGTAATTACTATCTTGTCTCATCGCTACAACTCCCGTACGGGCTCGGGAGAGACGAAGGTCGAAAGCCATGCGTCCTCCGAAGCACAACCCAACCTAGCCGCACTGCTTCTTTAACACAGCGCGCCTCCAACCCGGAAGCCAGCCGCACCAATGTGTCGGAGGAAACACCGTGCACCTGGCCCCCTTGGTTAGCGCGCACTGCGCCCGGCCCGCCACAGGAGTCGCTGGAGCGCGATGAGACAAGGATATCCCTACCGGCCAAACCCACCCTAACCCGGACGACGCTAGCCCAATTGTGCGTCGCCCCACGGACCTCCCGGTCGCGGCCGGCTGCGACAGAGCCTGGGCGCGAACCCAGAGACTCTGGTGGCGCAGTTAGCACTGCGATGCAGTGCCCTAGACCACTGCGCCACCCGGGAGGCCTGTATGATTAAGCTTGGTTATAGACCTGCCTTCTGCTCTGTACAGATAGCCCTGTCCAGTCTCACCTTTCTCCTGCTGGAAGCCCCAGCCAGTCACCACCAAGGGGTCCCCTGCCTTCAGAGGCAGGCTGTGGGGTGGCAGGCACACTGGGCGGAGGGTGTCTGGAGAGTCAAGACACATTTTTTAAAATTATAAAACTAGGTGGTTTGAGCCCTGAATGCTGATTGTCTGAAAGCTGTGGTATACCAGACCGTATACCACAGGTATGACAAAACATTAATTGTCACTGTTCTAATATATTCTATATTCTTCAATGACAGAAATACAGTCCTGGCAGTTCAACTTCATAACACTAGAGGACAGTATGGGAAGTTAACCTCCTGTGTGTGTACATGTTCCCATCCATCATGCTGAGCAATGAAGGTTATAGGCTACTGTAAAGGACTTTGGGACAGTTGAGTAACTGCTGGAGAGGTGTCCAGTACCTCCGGTAGTGACAGGCCTGGTGAGCTTCAGCATGGCGATGTCATAGTCGTGAGTGAAACCATTGTAATCTTTATTGATTATGATGGCTGCTACAGAAATCCCACCAGTAGACATCAGGTGGGTCCTACCCAGCACCACTTGCCAGAGGTTCAGATCCTTCCCATCACTGGGTGTGTGTGAAAGAAAAAGTCAGCATTTGATTTGCATATGCAAAATTAAACAAATGTTATGACAGCAAAGAGCGTAATAATGTAAAACACAATTTTGAGTGCGTGTGCTGACCGACTGAAGCAGTGTGCAGCGGTGATAAGCCAGGTGAGGGAGACCAGGGAGCCTCCACAGACGTGCTGCTTGTCTTTCTGCAGGCTGGCCTGCCACGGCCACTCCTCTATGGTGGTGTCAGAACCTCCCACCACCCGGTCTTGCCCCACCGCATCCCCACAGTCTGGAGGGACACACATGGGATGACAAGCAATATGGTAAGCACTTCCAACTTAATACAAAAGTCAAACAATTTCTTTCGGGGGCACCATGAAGTATAGAGTAGTGGCGAAAGTGTGTAGATGGTGATCATTTTAAATATTTACCTGAGCAGGATAGAGCTATCACAGAGCCTGAGATGCAGGTTTGTCTGAGAAACAGAGAGGATTGTCAGTTTGTCACACCTAAACAGTCAGATGGCTGGACAGCATCCAGTAGAACATCTACCTGTTGATGAGTGCAGTGTGAAGGGGACCCTTAGTTCTTGCTCTTACTGCACTGAAGGACTCTCCCAGTGAGTGGTGTAGGCTGGTGATATCCAGTCTATCGCTTTTAGGGTTCCTGGTGTAGATGACAAACAGTAGCCAGATATATACAGGAGATGCATGAGACTGTATGTATCTTACTGAATAGAAGAGTGCGGAGCTGTCATCTTACAGTGTGTATCCCAGATGCTGACAGGCACTGCGGGTGTCGCTCAATCCCCAGTCGTCTGCACACACAGTGCTCCACCCAGCCTCCACCCTGAACACCTGTAGCACCATGCTCTCACCCACCAACCGCACTAGAGAGAGAGACAAGGATGGAGTTAAATGGGCAATCGTCAGTAAAAAAAAAAAAAGTGTTTTCCCCACCCATCTAGTGTTTTTGCAGACTTGTAGTATTTACAAGTTTACTGTTAATTTACAGTTGTTTTATTACATTTGACATATAAGTGAAGGCTTTCTCCATGAGGAAACCTATTGGAGAATACTATAAGAGAACATTTTCCATAACCTGTAGGCACTGTGGGTAGAACTGTTGTCTGAATGGATAGTTCAGAGCTTCTGCTTTTTCCTATCATCTGTATGGAACACAATATGGTCTGTACTTAACGTGCAGGTTTCTCACTTATGCTGGCACAAACTGAGACATGGGGGAAGGGAAATGGCAGGGTATACACAAATGAATGTAGTATTTTTGCAGACATTACTGTAGTATTTACTACAGTGTTTGTGGATAATACTGTAGTATTTACTATAATATTCTACATAAAATGGCTCAACTTACCCCACTCTCCCATACGACAGTTAAACTAAGCACGAGGCATTGATCATTTATATTCTTCAACAATAAATGGGTACAAATCATTAATTTCAGTCCAAAAATGTATGTAGCAACTGCAGATTTCCCCTTTAAGAGAAAGAAGAATCAGAGAGTGGTATGGTAAGATGAGACGATGATGATAGAGGGAAGGGAAAACAGATGGACGAGATGGAGGGTGGTGCTGGTGGTCTTGCCTGGGAAGGTGGCGTTGGCCGGCTTGCTGGACACACATGTGAGCTCGTCCTTTCCACCAGCACAGTCTGCTTTCCCATCACACACCATCGCCACAGGGATGAACTTCAATGACTGGGAGCAGAAGAAGAACTTGCTGTCGACAAGACACCAGACTGGGGAAGACGAGAGTGGATATAGAATGGAGAGGGGTACAGAGGATGAAGGAGGAAAAGACAATCCGAAGGTTGACAGTGGTGCAACTCTACAATACAGGCTACATTACAACAGGAATATGCTTTAGAGAAACTCCAGGCTTTAAATGGTAGTTGAAGTTCAGACATGAGATGGAGGGACATACTGAAGTAAGCACCCACTGCCAATATCCCAAGTGTGACCAGTACACAACACACAGTGATCAGGGTCATCTTCTTCTTAGCCCCCTGGTCCCTCCGGGCCACTGTAACCTGTCTCTTCTGGCGTTGAGGCATGATCAGAGCTGTCGGTGTGAGAGGTGAGGACAGTTAAGGTAGTCAGATGTGAGTTGTGTTAAACAAGTTCCTCTCCCATTTTGGCAGTAATAATAATAATAATAAAGGCTACAGTATGATGTGGTTCTCCAGGTGATATACAGCAATCTGTTTTAACTCACCTCGAGACAGGTCTAGATGTGTGGGCTTGTGCTTGATGCTCCGAACAGCAGTGTGTGTGTGTGTGTGTGAATCTAAAAGGGAGGAGAAGAGAGATCAACAAAATGAACAGCATCTGAACCGCAAACATTTGTGCAAATCTAAATGTATAATGATATACACTTGTAGAGCGAAAGGTATGTCCCTGTCTCATATCTTACCAGTGTGCCCACCAGGCTGTCCTGTCTATCAGCTGCTCTCAGGAAAAATCAGGTAAGGCTTCTGCCAAGCTCTAGAAACAGACAGATGCCACAATGCCATTACTCTAACAAGCACTTCCTGTGCCCTAATGACCAATCAGCAGGTGGGGCAGGATCTTTGCTAATTAAGCTAATTGGTTTGGTGTGAGGAGGTGATGTGATTAGTGGAATCAGGCTGTTTTTGGCCCTGGCTGGGATAATACCAGAGACGGAAGAGGAAGCTAGAGACGTCTCACTCGCTCCTTTTTTCTGGTTCATATACAGTCAATGAACTACTAAGAAGACCAGACCCAGCTGCTAAATCATTGGTGCCTATGGGAGAGCCACCCCTTAATTAAGCAGACTGGAACTGTGACCGTTTTTGTCTAAGGTAAAGAGCCTACATTTATGCTCAGTGCTATCTGTGATCCTTGGGAAGTCACTACCCTAAACTTAACCCTTACATTCACAATTTTCAATGTCAAATTTAATCGGGTGACATCAGAGGTGGGACATCCCAAGCATTAGACTTTTCCCTTGTCCACCATCTTTGATGATACTACCGGCCCAGCACTGTCTGTCTATCTATCACTTTTGACATCTATGGTTGTCAAAAGACATTATTGATCTCTACTGTCATGATTCTAGATATCCCATATGAGTAAACTACTGTACATTTTATTGACTGATCTATGTGAGTGCATCACCAACTGTAAATTGTCTGGATTCTGACAAACAAACAGACAGTACAGTCATGGCCAATTGTTCTGAGAATGACACAAATATTAATTTCCACAAAGTTTGCTGCTTCAGTGTCTTTAGATATTTTTGTCAGATGTTACTATGGAATACTGAAGTATAATTACAAGTATTTCATAAGTGTCAGGCTTTTATTGACAACTACATGAAGTTGATGCAAAGAGTCAATATTTGCAGTGTTGACCCTTCTTTTTCAAGACCTCTGCAATCCGCCTTGGCATGCTGTCAATTAACTTCTGGGCCACATCCTGACTGATGGCAGCCCATTCTTGCATAATCAATGCTTGGAGTTTGTCAGAATTAGTTGGTTTTTGTTTGTCCACCCGCCTCTTGAGGATTGACCACAAGTTCTCAATGGGATTAGGGTCTGGGGAGTTTCCTGGCCATGGACCCAAAATATCGATGTTTTGTTCCCCGAGCCATTTAGTTATCACTTTTGCCTAATGGCAAGGTGCTCCATCATGCTGGAAAAGGCATTCTTAGTCACCAAACTGTTCCTGGATGGTTGGGAGAAGTTGGTACCATTCTTTATTCATGGCTGTGTTCTTAGGCAAAATTGTGAGTGAGCCCACTCCCTTGGCTGAGAAGCAGCCCCACACGAATGGCCTCAGGATGCTTTACTGTTGGCATGACACAGGACTGATGGTAGCGCTCACCTTGTCTTCTCCGGACAAGCTTTTTTCCGGATGCCCCAAACAATTGGAAAGGGGATTGATCAGAGAAAATGACTTTACCCCAGTCCTCAGCAGTCCAATCCCTGTACCTTTTTCAGAATATCAGTCTGTCCCTGATGTTTTTCCTGGAGAGAAGTGGCTTCTATGCTGCCCTTCTTGACACCAGGCCATCCTCCAAAAGTCTTCGCCTCACTGTGCGTGCAGATGCACTCACACCTGCCTGCTGCCATTTCTGAGCAAGCTCTGTACTGGTGGTGCCCCGATCCCGCAGCTGAATCAACTTTAGGAGACGGTCCTGGCGCTTGCTGGACTTTCTTGGGCGCCCTGAAGCCTTCTTCACAACAATTGAACCGCTTTCCTTGAAGTTCTTGATGATCTGATAAACGGTTGATTTAGGTGAAATCTTACTGGCAGCAATATCCTTGCCTGTGAAGCCCTTTTTGTGCAAAGCAATGATGACGGCATGTGTTTCCTTGCAGGTAACCATGGTTGACAGAGGAAGAACAATGATTCCAAGCACCACCCTCCTTTTGAAGCTTCCAGTCTGTTATTCGGACTCAATCAGCATGACAGAGTGATCTCCAGCCTTGTCCTCGTCAACCCTCACACCTGTGTTAACGAGAGAATCACTGACATGATGTCAGCTGGTCCTTTTGTGGCAGGGCTGAAATGCTGTGGAAATGTTTTTTGGGGGATTCAGTTCATTTGCATGGCAAAGAGGGACTTTGCACTTCATCTGATCACTCTTCATAACATTCTGGAGTATATGCAAATTGCCATCATACAAACTGAGGCAGCAGACTTTGTGAAAATGTATATTTGTGTCATTCTCTTTTGGCCACGACTGTACATAATGAGGGGATGTGGTGGAACAGGGGTATGTCAGAGGAGGCTGGTGGGAGGGAGCTATAGGAGGACGGGCTCATTGTAATGGCGGGAATGGAAGTAATGGAACAGTCGAACATGTGGTCTCCATATGCAAAAGTCATTCCACTACTGGCTCAAATAGCCGACCAATCGGCCTGTTACCAACCCTTAGTAAACTTTTGGAAAAAATGGTGTTGGCTACAATGCTATTTTACAGTAAACAAACGGACAACAAACTTTCAGCATGCTTATAGGGAAGGACATTGAACAAGCACAGCACTTACTGTACACTTACTGTACACATCAGCTACTACAGCGACTGAAATGACTGCAACACTTAACAAAGAGCTGCAGTTAGTTTCAGAGTGGGTGGCAAGGATTAAGTTAGTCCTAAATATTTCTGAAACTAAAAGCATTGTATTTGGGATAAATCATTCACTAAACCTTAACTAAATATTGTAATGAATAATGTGGACATTGAGCAAGTTGAGGTCATGATCAAAACATATTAATACAACAGTAGCTAAGACGGGTAGAAGTCTGTCCATAATAAAGTGTTATTCTGCCTTCTTAACAGCACTATCAACAAGACAGGTCCTACAGGCCCTAGTTTTGTCGCACCTGGACTACCGTTCAGTCGTGTGGACAAGTGCTACAAAGAGACGTAGGAAAATTGCAATTGGCTCAGAACAGGGCAGGGCAACTGGCCCTTGGATGTACACAGAGAGCTAACATTAATAATATGCACGTCAATCTCTCCTGGCTCAAAGTGTCGGAGAGATTGACTTCATCACCACTTGTATTTATGAGAGGTATTGACATGTTGAATGCACCGAGCTGTCTGTCTGAACTACTGGCGCACAGCTCGGACACCCAGGCATACCCCATAAGA
Source organism: Salvelinus namaycush (assembly GCF_016432855.1). Taxonomy (NCBI): domain Eukaryota; kingdom Metazoa; phylum Chordata; class Actinopteri; order Salmoniformes; family Salmonidae; genus Salvelinus; species Salvelinus namaycush. Next base: position 28,321 of record NW_024061430.1, read on the forward strand.
CATGCCACAAGAGTTCTCTTCACAGTCCCCAAGTCCAGAACAGACTATGGGAGGCACACAGTACTACATAGAGCCAGGACTACATGGAACTCTATTCCACATCAAGTAACTGATGCAAGCAATACATTTTGATTTAAAAAACAGATAAAAATACACCTTATGGAACAGTGGGGACTGTGAAGCAACACAAACATAGGCACAGACACATGCGCACACACACACAATAATATACGCACTATACACACACGTGGATTTTGTACTGTAGATATGTGGTAGTGGTGGAGTAGGGGCCTGAGGGCACAACGTGTGTTGTGAAATCTGTGAATGTATTGTAATGTTTTTAAAATTATATAAACTGCCTTCATTTTCCCATTAATTCCACTCCAGCCATTACAATGAGCCCATCCTCCTATAGCTCCTCCCACCAGCCTTCTCTGGTTCATGTGCTTACTGTAAATGTGCTTACTATATATTACTCAGTATATACCATCATTGTCTTAATTATTTGTTTATTTTAGAGTATTTCTCTTTCAATTTACTACTTGATTTATGCTCTGACAGGGTTGTCAAAAGGCTGTAATTCACCTGTCAACATAGATTTATCAGACAGCAGCCCAAGACAAAAAAGGAGAACCTTGTATGTGCTCATAAACGTACTGTACAATGCAGACTGTGTGGTTATAACCCAGTGGAGTCCTCCTGGCCCTAGAGGAGCAGAGTCAAGCCCACATGTACAGTAGCTTACTCATCAACATCCTTCCTACGCTCCACTGTAGCCCCAACCCCTCTGAAGGCCTGTGTAGGTAGCAGCTCCTGTAGCACCCTTAGCGGTGTTGGCAAAAAGTGGATGTTTCTGGTTTTCAGGGATGCAGTATTTTCAACCTAACTTCCGTTTGCCCTGAAAACAGAAGTAGTGACTTCGCTCAAGCGTCTTTCTACGCTCGCTACGTTAGATAACTCCTGTAGAGACACAGGAGAACCTGTATCTGGTCCTACTCCTTCTCCCCCCGAATGAGAACTGTAGACCCACCTAGTGTATTTACAGTGTCCGGAAAGTATTCAGACGCCTTTCCACATTTTGTTAGGTTACAGCCTTATGTTTTCCCCTCATCAATCTACACACAATACAGCACAATGACAACGCAAAAACTCAGTACTTTGTTGAAGCACCTTTGGCAGTGATTACAGCCTTGAGTCTTCTTGGGTATGATCCTACAAGCGTGGCACACCTGTATTTGGGGAGTTTCTCCCATTCTTCTCTGCAGATCTTCTCAAGCACTCTCAGGTTGGATGGGGAGCGTTGCTGCACAGCTATTTTCAGGTCTCTCTAGAGATGTTCAAGTCCAGGCTCTGGCTGGGCCACTCAAGGACATTCAGAGACTTGTCCCGAAGCCACTCCTGTGTTGTCTTGGCTGTGTGCTTAGGGTCATTTTCCTGTTGGAAGGTGAACCTTCTGGAGCAGGTTTTCATCAAGTATCTCAGCACTTTGCTTCGTTCATCTTTGCCTCGATCCTGACTAGTCTTCCAGATCCTGCTGCTGAAAAACATCCCCACAGCATGATGCTGCCACCGTAGGGATGGTGCCAGGTTTCCTCCAGACGTGACGCTTGGCATTCAGGCCAAAGAGTTCAATCTTGGTTTCATCAGACCAAACTCCAAGCTGGCTGTCATGTGCCTTTTACTGAGGAGTGGCTTCCTCCTGGCCACTCTACCATAAAGGCCTGATTGGTGGAGTGCTGCAAAGATGGTTGTCCTTCTGAAAGGTTCTCCCATCTCCACAGAGGAACTCTGGAGCTCTGCCAGAGTGACCATCAGGTTCTTAGTCACCTCCCTGACCAAGGCCCTTCTCCCCCGATTGCTCAGTTTGGCCGGGTGGCCAGCTCTAGGAAGTGTCTTGATGGTTCCAAACTTCTTCCATTTAAAAATGATGGCCACTGTGTTCTTGGGGACCTTCAATGCTGCAGAAATGTTTTGGTACCCTTCCCCAGATCTGTGCCTCGAAACAATCCTGTCTCGGAGCTCTACGGACAATTCCTTCAACCTCATGGCTTGGTTTTTGCTCTGACATGCACTGTCAACTGTGGGACCTTATATAGACAGGTGTGTGCCTTTTCAAAATCATGTCCAATCAATTGAATTTACCACAGGTGGACTCCGATGAAGTTGTAGAAACATATCAAGGATGATCAATAGAAACAGGATGCACCTGAGCTCAATTTCGAGTCTCATAGCAAAGGGTCTGAATACTTATGGCGCAGCAGTCTAAGGCACTGCATCTCAGTGCTTGAGGCATCACTACAGACACTGGTTCGAATCCAGGCTGTATCACAACCGGGAGTGATTGGGAGTCCCATAGGGCGGCGCACAGTTGGCCCAGCGTCGTCCGGGTTTGGCCGGTGTAGGCCGTCATTGTAAATAAGAATTTGTTCTTAACGGACTTGCCTAGTTAAATAAAGGTTAAAATATATATATATTTTAAATAAATATATATATTCTCTTTGTCATTATGGGGTATTGTGAGTAGATTGCTGAGGAAATGTTTTTATTTAATCTATTTTACAATAAGGCTGTAACGTAACAAAATGTGGAAAAAGTCAAGTGGTCTGAATACTTTCCGAAGGCACTGTAACTGCCATTTTCCTCCCCCCTTTCCAATGGGCTGTTCTTTCTCTGAGAGAAATCAATCAATCATTCAAATTAATTTATAATGCCCTTTTTACATCAGCAGATGTCACAAAGTGCTTATACAGAAGCCCAGTCTAAAATCACAAACAGCAAGCAATGCAGATGTAGAAGCACGGTGGCTAGGAAAAACTCCCTAGAATGGCTGGAACCTAGGAAGAAACCTAGAGAGGAACCAGGCTATGAGGGGTGGCCAGTCCTTGTCTGGTTGTGCCGGGTGGAGATTATAACAGAACATGGCCAAGATGTTCAAATGTTCATAGATGAGTGGAGGTGGAGATTATAAGAGTACATGACCATTAACATGTTCAAACGTTCATAGATTACCAGCAGGGTCAAATAATAGTCACAGTGGTTATAGAGGGTGCAACAGGTCAGCACCGAGAGAGAGAGAAAGAGAGATGATGTGTATCTAGTTGTTAGTCCAATGCTTGCTTCCCTTCATTCCACTGGCCTGACAAAGATCCACGTTCTCGGTTGGTGATTGTGAAGACCAGGTCATCTGATGCAGCACTCCATCACTCTACTTGGTCAAATAGCCCTTACACAGCCTGGAGGTGTGTTTTGGGACATTGTCTTGTTGAAAAACAAATGATAGTCCCACTAAGCGCAAACCAGATGGGATGGCGTATCGCTGCAGAATACTGTGGTAGCCATGCTGGTTAAGTGTGTCTGGAATTCTAAATAAATCACTAGTGTCACCAGCAAAGCACCATCACACCTCCTCCTCCATGCTTCACGGTGGGAACCACACATGCGGAGATCATCTGTTCACCTACTCTGCATCTCACAAAGACAAAGCGGTTAGAACCAAACACCCACAGCGGAACCCACAGCGGTTGGACCAAAGGACAGATTTCCACCGGTCTAATGTCCATTGCTCGTGTTTCTTGGCCCAAGCAAGTCTCTTCTTCTTACTGGTGTTCTTTAGTAGTGGTTTCTTTGCAGCAATTCAGCCATGACGGCCTGATTCATGTAGTCTCTTCTGAATAGTTGATGTTGAGATGTGTCTGTTACTTGAACTCTGTGAAGCAGCTCTGTGTAACTCTACTGATCTTATCCTCTGCACCAGAGGTAACTCTGGGTCTTCCTTTCCTGTGGCGGTCCTCATGAGAGTCAGTTTCATCATAGCGCTTGATGGTTTTTGCAGCTGCACTTGAAGAAACTTTCAAAGTTCTGACCTTCATGTCTTGACTGACCTTCATGTCTTAAAGTAATGATGGACTGTCGTTTCTCTTTGCTTATTTGAGCTGTTCTTGCCATAATATGGACTTGGCCTTTTTCCAAATAGGGCTATCTTCTGTATACCACCCCTACCTTGTCACAACACAACTGATTGGCTCAAACGCATTAGGAAGGAAAGAAATTCCACAAATGAACTTTTAAAAAGGCACACGTGTTCCAGGTGAAACTGGTTGAGAGAATGCCGTGAGTGTGCGACCCTGTCATCAAGGCAAAGTGTGGCTACTTTGAAGAATATAAAATATATTTTGATTTGTTTAACATTTTTTTTAGTTACTACATGATGTCTTCACTAATATTCTACAATGTAGAAAATAGTAAAAATAAAGAAAATGCTTGAATGAGTAGGTGTATACAAACTTTTGTCTGGTACTGTACATACGTAAAAACAATATATTTGTCAGAGCTATCCAAACACAGCGGACAATCTGGTACACACACACACACACACACACACACACACCCCACTCATAGTCATACAGTCATACCCTCCTTCTTTCTTTCTGTCCACAGAAATTGTCTCTGGCAAGGCACCAGTAAAATCTGCTCCTGCCTTGTAATTCCATTGAGCAAAAATGCCACTCCTTTGTTGTCATAAGGATAAGGAAAACAGAAGTGGAGTTATTTGTTTGATAAAAAAAAATATATCCACTGAAAGCAAAACATAGTTTGTTTGTTATTCTCATCAGGAAAGGTGTATTTGCATTAATGTTTTGGATTAAGAAGTGATAGTAATTGTTCTACTCTCAAAAACATCCACAGTTGGGACATTTCTGGTTTTGTTTATGTAACCAAAAGGAATGTAGTTCAGTCATTGTGTGTACAAGTCACCCTCCTATAGCACCTTTCCCACCGGGCACATACTGGTTCAATCAACGTTGTTTCCACTTCATTTCAGTGAAATTACATTGAACCAACGTGGAATGGACGTTGAATTGTCTGTGCTGGGGTATTGTTGACAGCACCCATTTTAGCTATTTCAGATTCATGATAGCAAACATTTCTTATTTCATTTGGGGAGGATACTCAAAACAGCTTTATAGTTGTGGCGTCATTGGTAAAGGTAAAAATGGTTGTGTGTCCTGTATGAGGGTTGGAACATTTCCAAACCTATATGTATTATTCTATTCAGTCAGTCTGATCTCTGTACTGATAATGATGTAATTACAACATTATACTCAAGTCTGAGAATCCCTTCAAGCTTTCTTCTGGTAGCAGTATTTCAGTTTAATGAGTTTGTACTATTTAGTTTGGCAGACATATGTATTTCTGAACACATTAATATTATGTACCACAATAGGTACTGTATGTCTATAGTAGCCTAGAAACACTATTGTGCTTAGGATGATTGTTTGTTCAATTTGTACTTGTTCTTACCCAAATAAACTTTAAATAAAACAATTTTTTTTTTATCTTACAGTGAATTTTGTTTAATCTTCATAGATAACCTACGATATTGTAATTGTTTTTAGTCATTGAAATTATCTCTTTAGAAAACAACATTAAAAAAAGCTTAATTAGCGTGTTTCTGCTGGCTGTGCATGTATCACAAATCATGTCACCTACTTTCCATGATGGAACCAGTTTGGCCAGCATTGAAGAGAAAAGGTGGAGGGAGGGACAGAGGATTGGATACCAGTGCCTGTAGTGTGAATGGACTTTAGATTCAGGCGGAGACACTGAAGCACAGGGAACGGACAGAGATTCCACAAATGAACTTTTAACAAGGCACATGTGTTCCAGGTGACTACCTCATGAAACTGGTTGAGAGAATGCCATGAGTGTGCGAAGCTGTCATCAAGGCAAAGGGTGGCTACTTTGAAGAATATAAAATATATTTTGATTTGTTTAACACTTTTTTAGTTACTACATGATGTCTTCACTAATATTCTACAATGTAGAAAATAGTAAAAATAAAGAAAAATGCTTGAATGAGTAGGTGTGTACAAACTTTTGTCTGGTAAAAACAATACATTTGTCAGAGCTATCCAAACACAGTGGACAATCTGGTACACACACACACACACACACACACACACCCCACTCATAGTCATACTGCCATGCCCCACTCATAGTCATACTGCCACGCCCTGACCTGAGATATCTCTGTTTTCTTTAAATTTTGGTTAGGTCAGGGTGTGACTAGGGTGGGCATGTTAGTTTTTGTATTGTCTAGGGTTTTTTGTATGTCTAGGGTTTTTGTAGGTCTAGGTGATTTGTATGTCTATGGTGGCCTGATATGGTTCCCAATCAGAGGCAGCTGTTTATCATTGTCTCTGATTGGGGATCATATTTAGGTAGCCATTTTCCCTTTGGTGTTCTTGTCTATGTGTAGTTGCCTGTCAGCACTCGTTTTGTATAGCTTCACGTGTCGTTTTGTTATTTTGGTTAGTTTGTTCAGTGTTCATTCTTTAAATAAATAAAGAATGTACGCCTACCACGCTGCGCCTTGGTCCGATTCATACGACGAATGTGACAGAAGAACCCACCATAAAAGGACCAAGCAGCGTGTTCAGAAGGAGCAGACATCATGGACATGGGACGAGATTTTGGACGGTAAAGGATCCTGGACGTGGGAGGAAATATTGGCAGGAGAGGATCGCCTACCATGAAAGCAGGTGGAGATAGCGCAGGAGGAATGGCAACGATACGAGGGGACACGGTTAGCACGGAAGCCCGAGAGGCAGCCCCAATAAAAAAAATTGGGGGGGGGGGCACACGAGGAGATTGGCTGAGTCAGGTTAGAGACCTGAGCCAACTCCTCGTGCTTACCGTGGGGAGCGTGTAACTGGTCAGGCACCGTGTTATGCAGAGATGCGCACGGTGTCTCCAGTTTGCATCCATAGCCCGGTGCGCTCTATTCCAGCTCCTCGCATTTGCCGGGCTAGAATGGGCATCCAGCCAGGACGGATGGTGCTGGCTCAGCGCTCCTGGTCTCCAGTACACCTCCTTGGACCAGGATATCCTGCATCGGCTCTGCGTACTGTGTCTCCGGTGCGTCTGCACAGCCCAGTGCGTCCTGTGCTAGCGGCCCGCCGTTCCCGGGCTCAAGTGAGCATCCAGCCAGGACGCATTATGCCAGCTCTACGCATCAGACCTCCAGTGCGCCTCCACAGTCCAGTACGTCCTGTGCCTCCTCTCCGCACTCGCCCTGAGGTGCGTGTCATCAGCCCGGTACCACCAGTGTCGGCACCACGCATCAGGCCTCCAGTGCGATTCCACAGTTCAGTACGGCCTGTGCCTCTTCCCCGCACTCGCCCTGAGGTGCGTGTCCTCAGCCTGGTGCCACCAGTTCCGGCACCACGCATCAAGCCTCCAGTGCGCCTCCACAGTCCAGAGCTTCCGGCGACAGTTCCCAGTCCAGAGCTTCCGGCGACAGTTCCCAGTCCAGAGCTTCCGGCGACAGTTCCCAGTCCAGAGCTTCCGGCGACAGTTCCCAGTCCAGAGCTTCCGGCGACAGTACCCAGTCCAGAGCTTCCGGCGACGTTTCACAGTCCGGAACCTCCAACGACGGGCCACAGTCCGGAACCTCCAACGACTGGCCACAGTCCGGAGCCTCCGGCGGTGATCCCCAGTCCGGGGCCTCCGGCGACGGTCCCCAATCCGGGGCCTCCGGCGACGGTCCCCAGTCCGGAGCCTCCGGCAACGATCCGCGGTCCGGTTCTACAAAGACGGAAGGATCAGCGTAAAGAGGGGGGGGCTGCGTCCAGAACCGGAGCCGCCACCGAGGGTAGATGCCCACCCGGACCCTCCCCTATAGGTTCAGGTTTGCGGCCGGGAGTCCGCACCTTTGGGGGGGGTACTGTCACGCCCTGACCTGAGATATCTCTGTTTTCTTTATATTTTGGTTAGGTCAGGGTGTGACAAGGGTGGGTATGTTAGTTTTTGTATTGTCTAGGGTTTTTGTAGGTCTAGGTGATTTGTATGTCTATGGTGGCCTGATATTGTTCCCAATCAGAGGCAGCTGTTTATCGTTGTCTCTGATTGGGGATCATATTTAGGTAGCCATTTTCCCTTTGGTGTTCGTGGGTTCTTGTCTATGTGTAGTTGCCTGTTCAGCACTCATTTGTATAGCTTCACGGTTCGTTTTGTTGTTTTGTTCAGTGTTCATTCTTAGAATAAAGAAGAATGTACACATACCACGCTGCGCCTTGGTCTCCTCCTTTTGACGGCCGTGACACACAGTCATACCGTCCTTCTTTCTTTCTGTCCACAGAAATTGTCTCTGGCAAGGCACCAGTAAAATCTGCTCCTGCCTTGTAATTCCATTGAGCAAAAATGCCACTCCTTTGTTGTCATAAGGATAAGGAAAACAGAAGTGGAGTTATTTGTTTGATTTATTAAAAAAAATATATCCACTGAAAGCAAAACATAGTTTGTTTGTTATTCTCATCAGGAGAGGTGTATTTGCATTAATGTTTTGGATTAAGAAGTGATAGTAATCGTTCTACTCTCAAAAACATCCACAGTTGGGACATTTCTGGTTTTGTTTATGTAACCAAAAGGAATGTAGTTCAGTCATTGTGTGTACAAGTCACCCTCCTATAGCACCTTTCCCACCGGGCACATACTGGTTCAATCAACGTTGTTTCCACTTCATTTCAATGAAATTACATTGAACCAACGTGGAATGGACGTTGAATTGTCTGTGCTGGGGTATTGTTGACAGCACCCATTTTAGCTATTTCAGATTCATGATAGCAAACATTTCTTATTTCATTTGGGGAGGATACTCAAAACAGCTTTATAGTTGTGGCGTCATTGGTAAAGGTAAAAATGGTTGTGTGTCCTGTATGGAGGTTGGAACATTTCCAAACCTATATGTATTATTCTATTCAGTCAGTCTGATCTCTGTACTGATAATGATGTAATTACAACATTATACTCAAGTCTGAGAATCCCTTCAAGCTTTCTTCTGGTAGCAGTATTTCAGTTTAATGAGTTTGTACTATTTAGTTTGGCAGACATATGTATTTCTGAACACATTAATATTATGTACCACAATAGGTACTGTATGTCTATAGTAGCCTAGAAACACTATCGTGCTTAGGATGATTATTTGTTCAATGTGTCAATTTGTACTTGTTCTTACCCAAATAAACTTTAAATAAAACAATTTTTTTTTTATCTTACAGTGAATTTTGTTTAATCTTCATAGATAACCTACGATATTGTAATTGTTTTTAGTCATTGAAATTATCTCTTTAGAAAACAACATTAAAAAAAGCTTAATTAGCGTGTTTCTGCTGGCTGTGCATGTATCACAAATCATGTCACCTACTTTCCATGATGGAACCAGTTTGGCCAGCATTGAAGAGAAAAGGTGGAGGGAGGGACAGAGGATTGGATACCAGTGCCTGTAGTGTGAATGGAGTTCAGATTCAGGCGGAGACACTGAAGCACAGGGAACGGACAGAGACTTACCAAGCTATAGAATCTCTCCTATAGAATTGACCCAGATCCCAGTGAGGCCACCTCAGTCCCCAGGGGGCCACAGTGACTGTAGGCTTCCAAACACACAGATGGAACAAGACCAGGTAGGTGGATTTACTCTGTGTCACACTCTGGCCTTTGTTATATTGATTTTCTTTATTAGTTTAGTTAGGTCAGGGTGTGACATGGGATGTTTGTGTGTTTTTGTCTAGTTTAGGGTGTGTGTATTGTTTAGGGGGTTTTGTAGTATGTATGGGGTTGTGTTCAGTGTAGGTGTTTAGGAAAGTCTATGGTTGCCTGATTTGGTTCTCAATCAGAGACAGCTGTTTATTGTTGTCTCTGATTGGGAGCCATATTTAAGGCAGCCATAGGCTTTAGGTGTTCGTGGGTAATTGTCTATGTTTAACGTTAGTAGCTTGTGTGCACTTTCGTTTATAGCTTCACGGTCGTTTATTGTTTTGTAAGAGTGTTTCGTGTTACGTCTTCGTCTAATAAAAGGAAGATGTATGTCTCTCACGCTGCGCCTTGGTCCGCTTATTATGACGATCGTGACACTCTGTTCTATAACTCCTCAGACATGTCCAATTGGCAACATTGACCTATTAACTTCGTTAACTTCGTTTTTCGTAGGAAAAACTCTTAGGTTTGAAACAAAACATTGTCCGGTTTAGTTTTTACCTGATGTCCCTGCATGTTTGAGATACACTACATGGCCAAAAGTATGTGGACACCCCTTCAAATTAGTGGATTCGGCTATTTCAACCATACCATTGGTGACAGGTGTATAAAATCGAGTGCGCAGCCATGCAATCTCCATAGACAAACATTGGCAGTAGAATGGCCCGTACTGAAGAGCTCAGTGACTTTCAACGCGGCTCCATCATAGGATGCCACCTTTCCACCAAGTCAGTTCATCAAATGTCTGCCCTGCTAGAGCTGACCCAGTCAACTGCAAGTGCTGTTACTGTAAAGTGGAAACATCTAGGAACAACAACGGCCCAGCCGCGAAGTGGTAGGCCACACAAGCTCACAGAACGGGACTGCCGAGTGCTGAAGCGTGTAGTGTGTAAAAATCGTCTGTCCTCGGTTGCAACACTCACTACCGAGTTAAACTGCCTCTGGAAGCAACGTCAGCATAAGAACTGTTCATCGGGAGCTTAATGAAATGGGTTTCCATGGCTGAGCAGCCACTCACAAGCCTAAGATCTCCATGCGCAATGCCAAGCGTCGGCTGGAGTGGTGTAAAGCTTGCCTCAATTGGACTCTGGAGCAGTGGAAACACGTTCTCTGGAGTGATGAATCACGCTTCACCATCTGGCAGTCTGACGGAGGAATCTGGGTTTGGCAGATGCCAGGAGAATGTCACCTGCCCCAATGCATAGTGCCAACTGTGAAGTTTGGTTGAGGAGGAATAATGGTCTGGGGCTTTTTCTCATGGTTCAGGCTAGGCGCCTTAGTTCCAGTGAAGGAAAATCTTAACTCTACAGCATACAATGACATTCTAGAAGGTCCTGTGTTTCCAACTTTGTGGCAACAGTTTGGGGAAGGCCCTTTCCTATTTCAGCATGACAATGCCCCCGTGCATAAAGCGAGGTCCATATAGAAATGGTTTGTTGAGATCGGTGTGGAAGAACTTGACTAGCCTGCACAGAGCCCTGACCGTTGTTGTTTGGGCTGAAATGGAACACTGACTGCGAGTCAGGCCTAATCACCCAACATCAGTGCCTGACCTCACTAATGCTCTTGTGGCTGAATAGAAGCTAGTCCCAGCAATGTTCCAACATCTAGTGGAAGCCTGTGAGTGGAGGCTGTTAAAGCAGCAAAGTGAGGACCAACACCGTATTAATGCCCATGATTTTGGAATAAGATGTTCGACAAGCAGGTGTCCAAATTCTTTTGGTCAGGTAGTGGACATTATTTAAATGTATGGTTAGTGGAAGATTGAGGCATTTCCATTTGTATTTCATGGAATTGGATCCTGTATTTCAATTGTTGCTAGTAAATTCAATTGTGTTTCGTTGATCAGTAATTTGCCGTTCTGGTTTGTGTCCACTGAGTAGATTTTCTCTCACTAGGGTCAATGTATTGGTGCAATCACTTCTCAGCGTTTCCCACATTACGCATAGCAAATCAAATCAAATCAAATTTTATTGGTCACATACACATGGTTAGCAGATGTTAATGTGAGTGTAGCGAAATGCTTGTGCTTCTAGTTCCGACCATGCAGTCATATCTAACAAGTAATCTAACAATTTCACAACAACTACCTTATACACACAAGTGTAAAGGGATGAATAAGAATATGTACATATAAATATATGGATGAGCGATGACCGAACGGCATTGGCAAGATGCAGTAGATGGTATAGAGTACAGTATATACATATGAGATGAGTAATGTAGGGTATGTAAACATCATATAAAGTGGCATTGTTTAAAGTGACTTGATACATTTATTAAATCCTATTATTAATTATTAAAGTGGCTAGAGATTTGAGTCTGTATATGTTGGCAGCAGCCACTCAATGTTAGTGATGGCTGTTTAACAGTCTGTTGGCCTTGAGATAGAAGCTGTTTTTCAGTCTCTCGGTCCAAGCTTTGATGCACCTGTACTGACCATGCCCTCTGGATGATAGTGGGGTGAACAGGCAGTGGCTCGGGTGGTTGTTGTCCTTGATGATCTTTTTGGCCTTCCTGTGACATCGGGTGGTGTAGGTGTCTTGGAGGGCAGGTAGTTTTCCACCGGTGATGCGTTGTGCAGACCTCACTACTCACTCTGGAGAGCCTTGCGGTTGTGGGTGGAGCAGTTGCCATACCAGGCAGTGATACAGCCCGACAGGATGCTTTCGATTGTGCATCTGTAAAAGTTTGTGAGTGTTTTTGGTGACAAGCCAAATTTCTTCAGCCTCCTGAGGTTGAAGAGGTGCTGATGCGCCTTCTTCACCACGCTGTCTGTGTGGGTGGACCATTTCAGTTTGTCCGTGATGTGTACGCCGAGGAACTTCAAACGTTCCACCTTCTCCACTTCTGTCCTGTCGATGTGGATAGGGGGGTGCTCCCTCTGCTGTTTCCTGAAGTCCACGATCATCTGAGTGTGAGGTTGTTTTCCTGACACCACACTCCGAGGGCCCTCACCTCCTCCCTGTAGGCCGTCTCGTCGTTGTTGGTAATCAAGCCTACCAATGATTGAGTTGGAGGCGTGCATGGCCACGCAGTCATGGGTGAACAGGGAGTACAGGAGAGGGCTGAGAACGCACCCTTGTGGGGCCCCAGTGTTGAGGATCATCGGGATGGAGATGTTGTTTCCTACCCTCACCACCTGGGGGCGGCCCGTCAAAGTCCAGGACCCAGTTGCACAGGGCGGGGTCGTGACCCAGGGTCTCGAGCTTAATGATGAGTTTGGAGGGTACTATGGTGTTAAATGCTGAGCTGTAGTCAATGAACAGCATTCTTACATGAACAGCATTCTTACAAGAGGTATTCCTCTTGTCCAGATGGGTTAGGGCAGTGTGCAGTGTGATTGCGATTGCGTCGTCTGTGGACCTGTTGGGGTGGTAAGCAAATTGGCGTGAGTCTAGGGTGTCAGGTAGGGAGGAGGTGATATGATCCTTGACTAGTCTCTCAAAGCACGTCATGATGACGGAAGTGAGTGCTACGGGGCGATAGTCGTTTAGCTCAGTTACCTTAACTTTCTTGGGTACAGGAACAATGGTGGCCCTCTTGAAGCATGTGGGGACAGCAGACTGGGATAGGGATTGATTGAATATGTCCATAAACACACCAGCCAGCTGGTCTGCGCATGCTCTGAGGATGCGGCTAGGGATGCCGTCTGGGCCGGCAGCCTTGCGAGGGTTAACACGTTTAAATGTTTTACTCACGTTGGCTGCGGTGAAGGAGAATCCGCAGGTTTTGGTAGCGGGCCGTGTCGGTGGCACTGTATTGTCCTCAAAGCGAGCGAAGAAGTTGTTTAGTTTGTCTGGGAGCAAGACACCGGGGTCCGCGATGGGGCTGGTTTTCCTTTTGTAGTCTGTGATTGACTGTAGACCCTGCCACATTCCTCTCGTGTCTGAGCCGTTTAATTGTGACTCTACTTTATCTCTATGTCATGTTCCTGACCTTATTTCCTTTGTTTAGTCTTTGTTTAGTTGGTCAGGACGTGAGCTGGGTGGGTATATTCCATGTTATGTGTTTTCATTGGTTTAGGCTTGTCTAACTAGCCTGATATGGTTCTCAATCAGAGGCAGGTGTTTTACGTTGTCTCTGATTGGGAACCATATTAAGGTAGGCTGTTCTCACTGTTTGTTTGTGGGTGATTATTGCCATGTCTGTGTTTGTTCGCCATACGGTACTGTTTTCGTTCGTTTGTTCACGCCGTTTATTGTTTTGTATTTTGTCAGTGTTCTGTTTGTTGGATCAACATTAAAATTCATCATCATGAACATTTACCACGCTGCGCCTTGGTCCTCCTCTCTTCCACCTAACGACGAGCGTGACACTATATTGACGCTTAGCTTGTTTGATTGCCTTGCGGAGGGAATAGCTACACTATTTGTATTCGATGTTTCCGGTTGCCTTGCCCTGATTAAAAGCAGTGGTTCTCGCTTTCAGTTTTGCGCGAATGCTGCCTTCAATCCACAGTTTCTGGTTGGGGAAGGTTTTAATAGTCGCTGTTGGTACAACATCACCGATGCACTTGCTAATAAACTCACTCACCGAATCAGCATAAACATCAATGTTGTTGTTCGACGCTATCCGGAACATATCCCAGTCCACGTGATCGAAGCAATCTTGAAGCGTGGAATCAGATTGTTTGGACCAGTGTTGAACAGACCTGAGCACGGGCTTTCCTGTTTAAGTTTCTGTCTATAGGCCGGGATCAACAAAATGGAGTCGTGGTCAAATTTGCCGAAAGGAGGGCTAGGGCTGGCTTTGTTTGCGTTGCGGAAGTTAGAGTAACAATGATCCAGAATTTTCCACAGCCCGGCTCGCGCATTCAATATGCTGATAACATTTAGGGAGCCTTGTTTTCAGATTAGCCTTGTTAAATTCCCCAGCTACAATAAATGCAGCCTCAGGATATGTGGTTTCCAGTTTACATAGAGTCCAATGAAGTTCTTTCAGGGCCGTCGAGGTGTCTGCTTGGGGGGGGGGGGGGGGGGGGGGTCTACACGACTGTGGTTATAATCGAAGAGAATTCTCTTGGTTGATAATGCGGTCGGCATTTGATTGTAAGGAATTCTAGGTCAGGTGAACAAAAGGACTTGAGTTCCTGTTTGTTGTTATGATCACACCACGACTCGTTAATCATAAGGCATACACAACCGCCCTTCTTCTTACCAAAGAGATGTTTGTTTCTGTCTGCGCAATGCGTGAAGAAACCAGGTGGCTGTACCGACTCTGATAACGTATCCCGAGTGAGCCATGTTTCCGTGAACACGTGACACTGATGGGTGTGTGTGTTAGAATATTGTTAAGATCATGTAATGCACTTATAAACACACCTCCCATATCAATGTTTGTCATAAACCACACCTGTAGCCTACAGTCTTTGTTAATCAGTTGTGCTGTTTGAACAAGCAGAACTTAATCAGCAACATCAGATAAACATTTTATCAAAATCAAATGACATTTTATTAGTCACATGCCCCGAATACAACAGGTGTAGACCTTACAGTGAAATGCTTACTTACAAGCCCCTAACCAGCAATGCAGTTTAAAAAATATGAATAAGAATAAGAAATAAAAGGTACAAGTAGTTAAAGAGCAGCAGTAAAATAACAATAGCGAGACTATAAACAGGGGGAACTGGTACAGAGTCAATGTGTGTAGTGGTACCGGTTAGATGAGGTAATTGAGGTAATATGTACATGTAGGTAAAGTTATTAAAGTGACTATACATAGATAATAACAGAGAGTAGCAAATAGTCTGGGTAGCCATTTGACTAGATGTTCAGGAGTCTTATGGCTTGGGGGTAGAAGCTGTTTAAAAGCCTCTTGGACCTAGACTTGGTGCTCCGGTACCACTTGCCGTGCGGTAGCAGGGAGAACAGTCTATGACTAGGGTGGCTGGAGTCCTTGACAATTTTTAGGGCCATTCTCTGACATGGCTTGGTATAGAGATCCTGGATGGCAGGAAGCTTGGCCCCAGTGATGTACTGGGCCGTACGCACTTCCCTCTGTAGTGCCTTGCGGTCGGAGGCCGAGCAGTTGCCATACCAGGCAGTGATGCAACCAGTCAGGATGCTCTTGATGGTGCAGCTGTACAACCTTTTGAGGATCTGAGGACCCATGCCAAGTCTTTTCAGTCTCCCGATGGGGAACAAAATAGTAGGTTTCTTTCTTATCAAGAAGAGGAAACGATATTAGGTAAACATTTCTGGTTACTGGCTTCAAACAATGGTTAATTAGAACTGAAACTATAAAATGACACTTTCTATTAATAGCAGATTGATTTATAAGACATCTAGTAATTTGAGAAATTGGAACTATTAGTGATACAATGAAACTGGTGTCATAGTAACAATTCTAAGAAACATTCAGTTATTTTTAGAGATAAGAACAAGTGCATCCTTGGGGAACCTGTTTTCCTTCCTGGTGTTTAGCTGTTGATGTGTCCAGATCTAGAATCACACGTTGGGTCATGGTGCATAACTGTCTGTTTGTGATTGCCTAAGTGTCCATCAGGCATGTGAATAGCAACAAAAAAACACACAAAGGAACCTCACTGAGGAGACACTGGTGGTCCACAGGACCATCCAGTCTAGTATGGTTCTGTAATGGATGCTCCTTTTTTTTGTCCACTGTACAATATGTCCTGTTTTTATAGGTTTGATCAGTTGTCTGTATGTGTTAAGGTGGTGTAGGATTCAGGCTAGAGCTAAGCTTCAGATATACATATTATATGCCTGCCTGTGTTTAGAAGTTGATCAGGTACATAGCCTACTAATGCCAATGAGAACCCACCTGACTCTCCTCTTCCTTCTCCCCTCAGAACAGTGACTGCCCACCCCCATACTACTCAGTAGCAGTGCCCACCCAGCCCCCTCCTGAGTATGGAGAGGTGGTGGGGGCCAGAGGGATGTCTGACCCCCCTTCTCAGCCTTACTACATCCCCCAGCCTATGGCACATGTAAATGTCGTCCATGTTTCCCAGGGCGCCCGTAAGTTCCTGGTATTCCCTTCTACTTCTTCAATCCTTGATATACAGTACATTCCTGCCCCTAACTATTTCTATGAGAGGGCGCCATCACTCTGTCTCTGTAATGCAAATCTCTCTTTCTATACCCGAAACGTTTCTCTTTCTTAATCCTAAGCTTTTTTGCCTCCCAACTTTATCAAACTGTAAACTGAAAAATGTCCCTGGTCTCCTCTTGCAGCCCAACGTCGTAAAAAGGGCTTATCATGTGGGAACAGTTCCTGCTGTTACGGAGGATCAGGAGGAACCACCCTACTGCTGGTCCTCCTCGCTATCGCTATCTGGCTGGGAGGTAACCCAACCAATAACTTACAGAGAACTCATACAGTACAACATTAAACTATATGGACATAATGTAATACAATAGAACATAATCTAACATGGACATAATGTAACAATTAAATATGTGTACATTTATGACAATTATAAATTCCATATTTAGGGTATCGTGTGAATGCAATATATATGATATTGTGTTGGTATGTATTAAGCATTACCATGGGGGCTTCCACGGCTCTGCATATCCTTTACTAGTTCTCTTTGACCTATGACCTCTGTCCAGTGCGTTATGGCCCATCCCTGGTGTCTGGCTCCCTGAGTGAGATGGAGAAAGACAGTTGCCCCTCCAAAACCGTGGAGTGTGACGGCCGACGGGACTGCGAACTGGGCAGTGATGAGACCAATTGTGGTCAGTACCCTTGTCGCCACACCTAGTTTTTGTTGTCAGTAACAAAAATAGAAGCAAAACACTGGGCACACCACGTCACTTCTATGTGGAAATGTGGATCATATTTGGTTGAGGCGTTGATCGATGAGATTTCAACCTTTATTCACCCATTCAAAAAGACAGGCAGAAGTTTGTTGAATTCGCAATGTTATATGGCTATGCTTTCAACCATCTAAAAGCACAACCATATTCCAATGGAAAAGTTTGGTTTAGTCAGACTTCTGGTTAAGTTGTCAACTAAATGTTATATCACTGCACTTTCAACAATTTAAAAGCACAACAAAGTTCAAATGGGAATGCCATGTCAGATATGTTGTATTCATTACAACAGATTAATGTGTATCATTGTACTTCATCTAATAGCACAACCAAATGACCTGGGTTGTAGTTGATCAATGCTGTTCAAGATTCTGCATAGATTATTACAGCAATTGTGAAGATCTCCATAGAGCTGCAACATTTGCATGTTAGCTTGAACCATGCACGCTTTCTATTATCACATAAAAATACATTTATAGCTACTGTAGGCTAACCTCAAAATGTGTCCAAAGATGTTTTGTTCATTTTAAGGCTGAATAAATGCTGTTACATTAATTTGTAAGATAGTAAGATTAACTTTAAACTTAACTTTATAGTCTTAAATTAAATTGTGTTTGGTTGACAACGCAACCAAATATCAACATTTAATGGATATCTAATGCTTGGATAGTTTCATCTGAACCACTGGCTTAATCCCATTCTTTACTTTAAAACATATAATTTGTTAACTTGTTGACAAGTTAATAGGCTATTTACTGTATTGCAAAAGTGATATTGAATTGTGTTTGGTTGTCAACAAATTCCAGTTTGTCTAGAAATGAATAATTTATATGTTCGAATTATGTCTCCATCTCAACCAAGAATCTAAATCAAATCAAGCTTCCTTTAAAGTGCATTTAAAGTTTGATTTAGTACTATTCTTTAACTTAGATTTTTGGTTGAGATTGAGACGTGAATCCAACATGTCAATTATTAATTTGTAGACCAACTGGAATTAAATCCAGACTAAGTCAGTGGCACAGATGGAACTTTCCAAGCAGAAACTACATCTCCTTCAAATGTTGATATTTGGTTGCGTTGACAGCCAAACAAAATTTAATGTCCAGTTTGTCTATAAATGTATATTTGATAGGTTGGATTCACGTCGCCATCTCAACCAAAAATCCAAGTTAAAGAATAGGACTAAATATAGTCTAATCAAACTTTAAATGCACGTAAAAAAAATTTGATTTGATTTTGAGCTATTCTTTAACTTGGATTTTTGGTTGAGCTGGAGATGTGAATACAACATATTAATGATTAACGTGGAGATTAAAGTTGAAATCAACCAAAGGTTGTACGCCCTAGGCCTATATGTGTTGTCTATTTGTAGTTGAACCCTGGGTTGAATTGAAACAATAGCCGTTGATGACTTTGCAAATGCTATATAGGCCTAAATAGTATCATTGATGATATTTGACTTATAAAGTATGGTTACTTTTCATTTGCACTGTTAAATCTACTCTTTGGAATGACTTTAATATATTTAGTTATTAAGAGGTCTCTCAAAAATCCTTCTCATGATCGCACATTGGTACATGTAGTAGTCAGTGCCAAATATCCAAGCTTATCAGGGCTTGGTTAAAACCTTGGATGGGAGACCAACGGAATATCTGAATGTGAACTTTCCAGGAGGAGGTGCTGCCCAGCCTCCGAAGGCACTGATATACAGTATATCAGTGCCTTCAGATAGTATTCCTATCCCTTGACTTATTCCACATTTTGTTGTTCTAAAATGGATTAAATAGATTTTGTTCTCACCCATCTACACACAATACCCCATATTGATAAAGTAAAAACATGTTTTTAATAAGTTTTGGAAATATATTTGTATGATGAAATACAGAAATATCTAATTTACTTAAGTATTTTACACCCCCGCTCGATACGTTAGAATCACCTTTGGCAGCGTTAACAGTTTGCATATTATTATTTTTTCAATTCTTCAAGCTCTGTCAAGTTGGTTGTTGATCATTGCTAGACAGCCATTTTCAAGTCTTGCCATAGATTTTCAAGCCAAATTAAGTCAAATTTGTAACTAGGCACCTCAGGAACATTCAATGTCGTCTTGGTAAGCAACTCCAGTGTATATTTGGCCTTATGTTTAAGGTCATTGTCCTGCTGATAGGTGAATTTGTCTCCCAGTGTCTGTTGGAAAGCAGACTGAAACAGGTTTACCTCTAGGATTTTGCCTGTGCTTAGCTCCATTCCATTTATTTTTGGTCCTTGCCGATGACAAGCATACCCATAACATGATGCAGCCACCACATTGCTTGAAAATATGAAGAGCGGTACTCAGTGATGGGTTGTGTTGGATTTGCCCCAAACATAACGCTTTGTATTCAGGACATAAAGTACATTTCTTTGCCACATTGTTTGCAGTTTTACTTTAGTGCCTTATTGCAAACAGGATGCATGTTTTGGAATATTTTTATGGTGTACAGGTTTCTGTCTTTTCCCTCTGTCGATTAAGTAAGTATTGTGGAGTAACTACAATGTTGTTGATCCATCCTCAGTTTTCTCCTATCACAGCCATTAAACTCTGTAACTGTTTTAAAGTCACCATTGGCATCATGGTGAAATCCCTGAGCGGTTTCCTTCCCCTCCGGCAACTGAGTTAGGAAGGATGCCTGTATCTTGTAGTGACTGTGTACTGATACACCATCCAACGTGTAATTGATACCTTCACCATGCTCATTGGGATATTCAAAATATTTTTGTTTTACACAAATACTAATAGGTGCCCTTCTTTGCGAGGCATTAGAAAACCTCCCTGGTCCTTGTGCTTGAATCTATGTTTGGAATTCACTGCTCGACTGAGGCGCATTATAGATAATTGTATGTGTGGGGTACAGAGATGAGGTATTGCACAATGAGTGAGTACATGCAACTATTATGTGACTTGTTAAGCACATTTTTACTCATAAACATATTTAGGCTTGCCATAACAAAGGGGTTGAATACTTAATGACTCAAGACATTTCAGCTTTGAATGTTTAATTTCAGAAAAATTCTAAAAATATAATTCCACGTTGACATTATGGGATATTGTGTTTAGGCCAGTGACACAACATCTCAATTTAATCCATTTTAAATTCAGGCTGTAACACAAAATATGGAAAAAGTCAAGGGGTGTGAATACTTTCTGAAGGCAAAGTATATCGAAGAACTGATGTTGTTTCAAATGTACAAATTCAAGGTTTGTCTATTTTGACAAATGGTTACAATGATGACATAATCCAGGGGTTGAAATTTCCCCTTAAAACAAGTTTACGTTGATGATAAAAAACAAAATGTATATGTATTTTCCACGTGGATTCCACGTCACAATGCGTTGACAAATTACGTTTTATCAACATTAATTCAACCAGTTTGTGTCCAGTGGGAACCTTTCTAGATGTGCAATGGATTTGTAATGGGTGATGTATCTGTGTGATCCTGTGAGGTTCTAACTGCTGAGTCATGTATTTGTGTGATTCAGTGATGTTCTAATTGAGTGATGTTCTAGTTGAGTGATGTTCTTATTGAGTGATGTTCTAGTTGAGTGATGTTCTAGTTGAGTGATGTTCTAATTGAGTGATGTATCTGTGTATCATCCAGTAAGGTTCAGGTCGAATGGGGGTCTAGAGGTGAAGACAAGCAGCGCTGGTAATTTCCTCCCTGTGTGTTACAGTGGCTGGAACAAGGGCCTGGCTGACCAGACCTGCGCTCAACTAGGCTTCAGAGTGTAAGAGCTTCCCCTCTTTTGCTGCCCTCTTGTGGTCGAAAGGCTGAACTGTGCAAACCTGTTCAACCATACCTATCAATGGGTTTAGTGTGTTAGGTTGTGATGTCGGGACGTGTACATAAACTTCTCTCTACATCTATTTATTTAGGAGTCATATCACTAGCAGTGTGAAAGATGAGTCCTCTACCACTCTCACTGTGACAGGGAAGACCTCCAACACCATCCAGGATAAGGTGTCAGTACAGTAAGTACTTCTGGATACACTCGTCAACATCTCTTTGCATATTATGCAAAGTGCCATATAAATTATTGCCCAAGAACAGGCTTAAACATTAAGAACACCTGCTCTTTCCATGACATAGGTAAATCCAGGTGAAAGCTTATTGATGTCACCTTCTAAATCTACTTCAATCAGTGTAGATGAAGGGGAGGAGACAGGTGAAAGAAGGATTTTTATGCCATAAGATAATTGAGACATGGATTGTGTACGTATACCATTTAGAGTGTGAATGGGCAAGGCAAAAGATTTAAGTGCCTTTGAACGGGGTATGATATTAGGTGCCAGGCGGTCTGGTTTGTGTCAAGAACTGCATATTTTTTCATGCTCAACAGTTTCCTGTGTGTATCAAGAATGGTCCACCACCCAAAGGACATCCAGCCAACTTGACACTACTGTTGGAAGCATTTGAGTCAACATGGCCCAGCATCCCTCTGGAATGCTTTCGACACCTTGTAGAGTCCATGCCCCAACAAATTGTAGCTGTTCTGAGAGCAAAAGGGGATGCAACTCGATATTAGGAAGGTATTCCTAATTTTGTTATACTCAGTGTATATTATATCACATACTAAGTAAGCCTCTTCTTGGGCCATCAAATCAATGTTTATTGGTCACGTGCTCAGGATACAGAGTGTAAAGGGTACAGTGAAATATTTACTTGCCAGCTCTCAACAGTGCAGCACACAAAAAATATTCACAAATAAGTAATAAAAAAGTAGTACAAAAAATGGAGATGTTGTAAATATATACAATATAAACTATGAAATGTGCTAAAGTGAATTGTGACATGGTTGAGCATCTTAAAATGAATAGCATTAGGTGTGAGTGGGTGAGTAGAGACTAGAGGTCGACCGATTATGATTTTAACTCAGATACCAATACCGATTATTGGAGGACCAAAAAAAGCCGATACCGATTAATCGGCCGATTTATTTTATTGTTTTTGTTGAAATAATGACAATTACAACAATACTGAATGAACACTTATTTTAACTTAATATAATACATGAATAAAAATCCATTTAGCCTCAAATAAATAATGAAACATGTTCAATTTGGTTTAAATAATGCAAAAACAAAGTGTTGGAGAAGAAAGTAAAAGTGCAATATGTGCCATGTAAAAAAGCTAACGGGTGGTTCCTTATTGAGACTTCAATATTCCAAGGTAAGAGGTTTTAGGTTGTAGTTAATATAGTATTTATAGGACTATTTCTCTCTATGCCATTTGTATACCATATACCTTTGACTATTGGATGTTCTTATAGGCACTTTAGTATTGCCAGTGTAACAGTATAGCTTCCGTCCCTCGCCTCGCTCCTAGCTGGGCTCGAACGAGGAACACATAGACAACAGCCACACTCGAAGCAGCGTTACCCATGCAGAGCAAGGGGAACAACTACTCCAAGTCTCAGAGCGAGTGACGTTTGAAACGCTATTAGCGCGCACCCGCTAACTAGCTAGCCATTTCACATCGGTTACACCAGCCTAATCTCAGGAGTTGATAGGCTTGAAGTCATAAATAGCGCAATGCTTGAAGCACAGTGAAGAGCTGCTGGCAAAACGCACGAAAGTGCTGTTTGAATGAATGCTTAAGAGCCTGCTGCTGCCTACCATCGCTCAGTCAGACTGCTCTATCAAATATCAAATCATAGACTTAATTATAACATAATAACACAGAAATACGAGCCTTTGGTCATTAATATGGTCAAATCCGGAAACTATCATTTCGAAAACAAAACGTTTATTATTATCGCATATACCCTGACTCTGCGTGCAATGAACGCAAGAGAAGTGACACAATTTCACCTGGTTAATATTGCCTGCTAACCTGGATTTCTTTTAGCTAAATGTGCAGGTTTAAAAATATATACTTCTGTGTATTGATTGATGTTTATGGTTAGGTACACGTTGGAGCAACGACAGTCCTTTTTACGCGATGGCGCACCGCATCGATTATATGCAACGCAGGACAAGCTAGATAAACGAGTTATATCATCAACCATGTGTAGTTAACTAGTGATTAGGATTGATTGATTTTTATAAGATAAGTTTAATGCTGCTAGCAACTTACCTTGGCTTCTTACTGCATCCGCGTAACAGGCAGGCTCCTCGTGCAGTGCAATGAGAGGCAGGTGGTTAGAGCGTTGGACTAGTTAACTGTAAGGTTGCAAGATTGAGTCCCCGAGCTGACAAGGTAAAAATCTGTCGTTCTGCCCCTGAACAAGGCAGTTAACCCACCGTTCCTAGGCCGTCATTGAAAATAAGAATGTGTTCTTAACTGACTTGCCTAGTTAAATAAAGGTGTAAAAAAAAAAAAAAAAAACGTCCAAATTGGTGTCCAAAAATATCGATTTCCGATTGTTATGAAAACTTGAAATCGGCCCTAATTAATCGGCCATTCCGATTAATCGGCCATTCCGATTAATCGGTTGACCTCTAGTAGAGACCCAGCTAGCACATAACGTTCTGAGAACCATATGTTTCTTAGTGATTCTTAGTGAGTACCTAGCTAGCACTGAAATTCCCACGTCTGAGAACCATACGGAATTTCAGAACTTCAGCATAATGTTTCCTACAGGTTTCCTCATGGTTCTATTTGAAGTCATGTCTCAGAACATTAAGACAAATTTCCATAAATAACACAAGAAAACATTAGTATTGTTCAAAAAACGTTCTAAGAATGTTATTTAAAAAAATGCATTCCTTTCTTAGCGTCAACAAAATATTTTTATTCTCTATCTTGTTAAGTGTGTTCAGGTGTGTTGGCCGTGCCCACTAATTGTCCACACCTAATCTTAATGAGCTAGTTTCCTTAAAAATTGGGTCTGTTTGAATAAACTAAAATTAACAGTTTTGTATGTGTTAAAAAAATTGCATTTTAACACCATTCTATGTTGTAGAATAATAGTGACAACATCACAACTATGACATATAGCACATGGAATCATGTAGTAACCAAAAAAGTGTTAAACAAATCAAAATAGATTTTAGATTCTTCAAAGTAGCCACCATTTGCCTTGATGACAGCTTTGCACACTCTTGGCATTCTCTCAACCATCTTCACCTGGAATGCTTTTCCAACAGTCTTGAAGGAGTTCCCACATATGCTGAGCACTTGTTGGCTGCTTTTCCTTCACTCTGCGGTCCAACTCATCCCAAACCATCTCATTTGGGTTGAGGTCAGGTGATTGTGGAGGTCAGGTCATCTGATGCAGCACTCCATTACTCTCCTTCTTGGTCAACACAGGCTGGAGATGTGTTGGATCATTGTCCTGTTGAAAAACAAAAATGATAGTCCCACTAAGCGCAAACCAGATGGGATGGCGTTTCGCTGCAGAATAGTGTTAGCCATGCTTGTTAAGTGTGCCTTGAATTCTAAATAAATCACTGACAGTGTCATCAGCAAAGCACCATCACACCTCCTCCTCCATGCTTCATGGTGGGAACCACACATGCGGAGATCATCTGTTAACCTACTCTGCGTCTCACAAAGACACAGATTTCCATCGTTCTAATGTCCATTGCTCGTGTTTCATTTTTTAGTGGTTTCTTTGCAGCAGTTCGACCTTGAAGGTCTGATTCACCCAGTCTCCTCTGAACAATTGATGTGAGTTCAAGTAACAGAGATGTGTCTGTTACTTGAACTCTGTGAAGCATTTATTTGGGCTGCAATTTCTGAGGCTGATAACTCTAATGAACTTATCCTCTGCAGGATGATGGTTTTTGCGACTGCACTTGAAGAAACTTTCAAAGTTCTGACCATGTCTTGACTGACCTTCATTTCTTAAAGTAATGATGCACTGTCGTTTTTCTTTGCTTATTTGAGGTGTTCTTGCCATAATATGGACTTGGTCTTTTACCAAATAGGGCTATCTTCTGTATACCACCCCTTTTATTTTACCTTTATTTAACTAGGCAAGTCAGTTAAGAACAAATTCTTATTTTCAATGACGGCCTAGGAACAGTGGGTTAACTGCCTGTTCAGGGGCAGAACGACAGATTTGTACCTTGTCAGCTCGGGGATTTGAACTTGCAACCTTTCGATTACTAGTCCAACGCTCTAACCACTAGGCTACCCTGCCGCCCCACCCTAACACAACTGATTGGCTCAAACGCATTAGGGAGGAAAGAAATTCCACAAATGAACTTTTAACAAGGCACACCTGTTAATTGAAATGCATTCGAGGTGACAACCTCATGAAGCTGGTTGAGAGAATGCCAAGAGTGTGCAAAGCAGTCATCAAGGCAAAGGGTGGCTACTTTGAAGAATCTCAAATATAAAGTATATTTTGATTTGTTTAACACTTTTTTGGTTAGTACATGATTCCATGTGTTATTTCATAGTTTTAATTATTCTTTTTTACTTTTACCCCTTTTTCATGGTATCCAATTGGTAGTTACAGTCTTGTCTCATCGATGCAACTCCCGTACGGACTCAGGAAAGGCGAAGGTCGAGAGCCACTGTGAGTGATTTATCCAAAACACAACCCAGCCAAGCCGCACTACTTCTTGACACAATGCCTGCTTAACCCGGAAGCCAGCCGCACCAATGTGTCGGAGGAAACACCGTACACCTGGCGACCGTGTCAGCATGCATTGCGCCCGGCCTGCTACAGGAGTCACTAGAGAGCAATGGGACAAGAGCATCCTGCACGACGCTGGGCCAATTGTGCGCCACCCCATGGGTCTCCCGGTCATGGCCGGCTACGACAGAGCCTGGACTCGAACCAGGATCTCTAGTGGTGCAGTGCCTTAGACCACTGTGCCACTCAGGAGTCCCCACTATTTTTCTACAATGTAGAAGATAGTAAAAATAAAGAAAAACCCTTGAATGAGTAGGTGTGTCAAACTTTTGA
The DNA here is from genome assembly GCF_016432855.1 of Salvelinus namaycush. NCBI lineage: Eukaryota > Metazoa > Chordata > Actinopteri > Salmoniformes > Salmonidae > Salvelinus > Salvelinus namaycush. The sequence continues at coordinate 54,538 of NW_024061430.1, forward strand.
CTGGGTTTGTATGTTATCAGAACGTTATTTAATTACCTTCAAATAACCTATCATTTCGGTTAAGGAACCTATGGCATAATTCCCAGAGCCAATGGGAAACCAAAAACGTACGTTCCCACAACTTCCAAGTAACTAAAAGGTGCTTGCTGGGGAGTCTGTGTAAATAGTTTCTTAAGGTGCAGGTGTGAAGAGTCAGTGCAATAGCCTCTTAAGATGCAGGTGGTAACGTGGAGAGAGCAGTCCGTGGCTGGGGTCGTTGGAGTCCTTGGCATTCTTCCGGGACTTTCTCAGACACCACCTGGTCATCATTCACCATGTCACTTTTCATATACTGTATGTTATGATAAGATACCAAAAGTATCAAACAGAGCCAAGTGTTTGACCATTAGATGGAGTAAGTGGGGAAGACAAAGAAAACATGTGACCTCATTGGTGACCTGATTTACTGTGACTTTCTTTCTGTGTTCTGTAGCTCATCCTGCCCTAACAATGACACTGTCTCCCTGCAGTGTATCAGTGAGTAACGATCTTTACATTCTCGCAGTTAATGCACAAAGGCAACCATTAGTCTTTCAAGCTCGATAAAGATATGAATCTAGCTCTCCTGATGAACAGAGGACCAAATACAAATCCCCATACTGTATTAGCACTACGGACCGACTTACTCCCTCTCTCTGTCCCCATGGTAGACTGTGGCAGGCAGAAGTTGTCCAGAATCATAGGGGGATCAGCAGCGAATCTGGGCGATTGGCCTTGGCAGGTCAGCCTCCACTTTCAGGACTCTCACACCTGCGGAGGCACGCTGATCGCTCCTGACTTTGTGGTGACAGCAGCCCACTGCTTCCCCAGGTCAGTACAACAGACAACACCGCAGACAACGGACAAGGAACTGTACTGAAACAATGTAAAGCAGAACAGTAATGACAATAGGAAACAGAACATATAGAAAACTCTTGAAACCTAATAATGCTAAGACAAAAAGAACTGGGATATAACAAGGACAGAACAGAGCTGGAACTGAATAAAGCTAACTGAAGGGAGCTAGCTAAAACTGCACAGTGCTTAGGCTGAACAGTGATCAGTGAAGACAGTGACCTAACAACTCTACTCTCTCTAGGAAGGTCTCATCGTACCTGGTGCCCAATAACTGGCATGTGTATGTGGGCATGGTTTCTCAGATGGTGCTGCCTCGCCCTTATATGGTGGAGAAGATCATTGTCCATGAGAGCTATGATGACAAAACCAACAACTATGACATCACCCTTCTCAAACTCACACAGCGTGTAGACTACTCCAGTGAGTTCACCTTTAACATAACAATATATTATATGATTATTTATACCACTATTAGCATCATAACATGTCTATGTTTGTTATTTCAGACAACATCCAGCCTGTGTGTCTGCCTGCCTATGACAAGATCTTCTCTCCTGGAACAAAATGTTGGACCTCTGGATTTGGGACAACAGAAGCGGGGGCAGGTGAGTGACACATGGTATGACAGTTCGGGGGCTGATTGGCAGATGTGGGACCAAGTCATTGTTTTACAATCTCACCTGCCCCCGCTTCTTCATAAGTAAGTCTCAAGTCTTAGCACTCAAGTCCCAAGTCAAGTCTCAAGTCAAGACCGTCAAGTATCAAGTCAAGTCTCAAGTCCTAAACTTTGAGTTTTGAGTCCTAAACAAGTCATAATGTGCTCTTCACCAAATGTAATACCATTTCATATTTTTAACAAGAGTAATAGTTAGTATTTTACATTTACACAAATCATGAATGCTTTTAAAAATATCTATATATTCATTACTTTCCACATAAACTTTATAATGTCCATGGAAATACATGGGTAGCCATGAGAAAGACCCCCCCAATATTGATCGACTATCGAGGATCGCAATCTGGCGATGTAGGCTTGTACACAATCGCCCAACCTTACACACACACACACTCTCTCTCTCTCTCCTTTCTTTCTTTCTTTCTTTCTTTATTTCTTTCTTTCTTTAGGAACAGCAGTAACATCAGGCAGGATTTAGGCTACCAACTGCCTAGCCAGTTGTAGTTCAATCTTGGGTGCAATGATCACGTTCCAGCACTGACTGACTGTGTGGAGGCTCATTGATTTAACGTTACGTTAGCCTACATGATACACCAGTAAAGTAATAAAATATATAGCTGTCGGCTATATTAGCCACGACTTACCGTTCTTTGTACGGCTTCAAATGTCGAACAAAGTTGGAAATTGTTGCGCCTCCGTCTGTAATTTTCATCCCGCATGTTTTGCAAGTTGCAATCCGTTTTTTGTTGATACAGCATCTTCTTTATATCCGAAAATAATAATTATAGGTATCATCTTTCCAAGGGCTCCATCTGAATTCACCCGCCGACGTTCCTCTGCACTGCCGCACAACTTTTTCTCAGCTGGCACAATTTGATTGGCTGCTGTCCGATTCAAACTGTAATCCGTTAAATGAAGAGTTGATGCGCTGCACACTTTTTTAATATCATCATTTTTAACATTTGGGCTTGGGGAGGGTATCAAGTCAGGTCGAGTCATAAGGCTCAAGTCCAATTTAAGTCACGAGTCATTGGTGTCAAAGTCGAGTTGCAAGTCATCATATTTGTGACTCGAGTCCACACCTCTGCTGATTGGCATTGGGATGAACAAGCAGGGGGAAAGAGAAATATGATAGAAAACATGATGCAATCTGGTGTGATATTCTAAATTGTTGCATGTCGTTTGTTTGGTGTTTAGCTCGTGGCTCCACGAATCTTATGGGGGTGACTGTGGACATCATTGACTCCAGCGTGTGTAACAGTAACACAGTGTACAATGGTAAGGTCTCTCAGAACATGTTCTGTGCTGGAGACATGAAGGGAGGCAAGGACTCCTGCCAGGTGAGTGGGACACTAAGACCAATCAGGCAGTAGCTACTTCCACATAGTTTCTTACATGAAGTCCACAAATCTTACCCTGTGTCTCTCTCTTCCCTCCTTCCCTTCTCTGCTGTTTCTTCTCTCCCTCTTCTTCTCCCCCTCCCCCTACCACTCCTTCCCTCCTCTAGGGGGACAGTGGTGGTCCCCTGGTGTGTAAAGACTCAGACCAGCTCTGGTACCTGGCGGGGGTGACCAGCTGGGGGGATAGCTGTGGCAAGAGAGACAGACCGGGGGTCTATAGTCGTGTCAGCCGCCTGCTGCCCTGGGTCTACAGTAAGATGCAGGTAAGGAAAGGAGCTCTCAGGACCACTGGGAAGAGAATGCTCAGGCAGAAAACCTCAGCACCGGGGTGGGATTCAATCAATAATTAAGTTAATTTTCACATGTACTGCTTCAGAGGGCACTCATATCCATCTTCATCTTTAAATGTCAGAATCAAGGTTGAAATAGGATGGCGTTATTATTATGGCGATCCTGAACATGTTCATTCACTCTCCACCTCCCAGCAAGCAAGACCGTGATGTAACCACAGCTGCTGTCTTCCAAGGACGCTCAGCATGTATTTTGGACCTGACAATGAGATTGAGACTGGTGTGGGAATGGAAGGCTCTTCACGTTACGTGCCTTTAAGCCTATATATGTTTTGTGTTTTTGTATTTATTCATTGTCGTCAGCAGCTTAACAATAAATATTTTTCTATGTGATCTTCTATGTGTCTTATAATGTTGATCATGTAGACTAGGATCCATTTTTGCATGTGTTTGATCATTGCTTTCCTGAAACAGTGTTGAGCATATTTGTGCAATACTCTGAGGAATATATTTCACTCACACTGCAACCTCTTCTAAACCTAATAACCTGTCTCAGGTTATACCACACTGCATCCTCTTCTAAACATAATAACCTGTCTCAGGTTATACCACACTGCAACCTCTTCTAAACATAATAACCTGTCTCAGGTTATACCACACTGCAACCTCTTCTAAACCTAATAACCTGTCTCAGGTTATACCACACTGCAACCTCTTCTAAACCTAATAACCTGTCTCAGGTAATACCACACTGCAACCTCTTCTAAACCTAATAACCTGTCTCAGGTTATACCACACTGCAACCTCTTCTAAACCTAATAACCTGTCTCAGGTAATACCACACTGCAACCTCTTATAAACCTAATAACCTGTCTCAGGTTATACCACACTGCAACCTCTTCTAAACCTAATAACCTGTCTCAGGTTATACCACACTGCAACCTCTTCTAAACCTAATAACCTGTCTCAGGTTATACCACACTGCATCCTCTTCTAAACCTAATAACCTGTCTCAGGTTATACCACACTGCATCCTCTTCTAATCCTAATAACCTGTCTCAAGTTATACCACACTGCAACCTCTTCTAAACCTAATAACCTGTCTCAGGTTATACCACACTGCAACCTCTTCTAAACCTAATAACCTGTCTCAGGTTATACCACACTGCAACCTCTTCTAAACCTAATAACCTGTCTCAGGTAATACCACACTGCAACCTCTTCTAAACCTAATAACCTGTCTCAGGTAATACCACACTGCAACCTCTTCTAATCCTAATAACCTGTCTCAGGTTATACCACACTGCAACCTCTTCTAAACCTAATAACCTGTCTCAGGTAATACCACACTGCAACCTCTTCTAAACCTAATAACCTGTCTCAGGTTATACCACACTGCAACCTCTTCTAAACCTAATAACCTGTCTCAGGTTATACCACACTGCAACCTCTTCTAAACCTAATAACCTGTCTCAGGTTATACCACACTGCAACCTCTTCTAAACCTAATAACCTGTCTCAGGTTATACCACACTGCAACCTCTTCTAAACATAATAACCTGTCTCAGGTTATACCACACTGCAACCTCTTCTAAACCTAATAACCTGTCTCAGGTAATACCACACTGCAACCTCTTCTAAACCTAATAACCTGTCTCAGGTAATACCACACTGCAACCTCTTCTAATCCTAATAACCTGTCTCAGGTTATACCACACTGCAACCTCTTCTAAACATAATAACCTGTCTCAGGTTATACCACACTGCAACCTCTTCTAAACCTAATAACCTGTCTCAGGTTATACCACACTGCAACCTCTTCTAAACATAATAACCTGTCTCAGGTTATACCACACTGCAACCTCTTCTAAACCTAATAACCTGTCTCAGGTTATACCACACTGCAACCTCTTCTAAACCTAATAACCTGTCTCAGGTTATACCACACTGCAACCTCTTCTAAACCTAATAACCTGTCTCAGGTTATACCACACTGCATCCTCTTCTAAACCTAATAACCTGTCTCCGGTTATACCACACTGCAACCTCTTCTAAACCTAATAACCTGTCTCAGGTTATACCACACTGCAAGCTCTTCTAAACCTAATAACCTGTCTCAGGTTATACCACACTGCAAGCTCTTCTAAACCTAATAACCTGTCTCAGGTTATACCACACTGCATCCTCTTCTAATCCTAATAACCTGTCTCAGGTTATACCACACTGCAACCTCTTCTAAACCTAATAACCTGTCTCAGGTAATACCACACTGCAACCTCTTCTAAACCTAATAACCTGTCTCAGGTAATACCACACTGCAACCTCTTATAAACCTAATAACCTGTCTCAGGTTATACCACACTGCATCCTCTTCTAAACCTAATAACCTGTCTCAGGTTATACCACACTGCATCCTCTTCTAATCCTAATAACCTGTCTCAGGTTATACCACACTGCAACCTCTTCTAAACCTAATAACCTGTCTCAAGTTATACCACACTGCAACCTCTTCTAAACCTAATAACCTGTCTCAGGTAATACCACACTGCAACCTCTTCTAAACCTAATAACCTGTCTCAGGTTATACCACACTGCATCCTCTTCTAAACCTAATAACCTGTCTCAGGTTATACCACACTGCAACCTCTTCTAAACCTAATAACCTGTCTCAGGTTATACCACACTGCATCCTCTTCTAAACCTAATAACCTGTCTCAGGTTATACCACACTGCAACCTCTTCTAAACCTAATAACCTGTCTCAGGTTATACCACACTGCAACCTCTTCTAAACCTAATAACCTGTCTCAGGTTATACCACACTGCAACCTCTTCTAAACCTAATAACCTGTCTCAGGTTATACCACACTGCATCCTCTTCTAAACCTAATAACCTGTCTCAGGTAAACCACACTGCAACCTCTTCTAAACCTAATAACCTGTCTCAGGTTATACCACACTGCAACCTCTTCTAAACCTAATAACCTGTCTCAGGTTATACCACACTGCCACCTCTTCTAAACCTAATAACCTGTCTCAGGTAATACCACACTGCAACCTCTTATAAACCTAATAACCTGTCTCAGGTTATACCACACTGCAACCTCTTATAAACCTAATAACCTGTCTCAGGTTATACCACACTGCAACCTCTTCTAAACCTAATAACCTGTCTCAGGTTATACCACACTGCAACCTCTTCTAAACCTAATAACCTGTCTCAGGTTATACCACACTGCAACCTCTTCTAAACCTAATAACCTGTCTCCGGTTATACCACACTGCAACCTCTTCTAAACCTAATAACCTGTCTCAGGTTATACTCCAGCTTCACATAAACCTTACTGCTGTGCCTGTTTCTTAAAGTTGGGGCGGTTACAGGTACATTATCCATTTTTAAACCAGTACCCGTAGACTGGCAGTTTTTTTTGGACTTGTAGTTTCTTCAAAAGAAGAAAAACTGTAAGAAATACATACAGATTTTATAATAAATTCAGCATAAACAGGACAAGACGTGGACCTCCACCCCCAACCTCCCATCCCATTCCCGCAACCCCACCAAGTCAACATGTCTCCATTCAATTCCCTCCCTTCTCACCCCCCTAGCAACTAGGGTTGCTACTCAGTCACAAAGTGGTGCACCTGGCACCAACTACCATGCCCCATTCAAAGGCACTTAAATCTTCTGTCAGGCACACATACACAATCCATGTCTCAATTGTCTCGAGGCTTTAAAATCCTTTAACCTGTCTCCTCCCCTTCATCTACACGGATTGAAGTGGATTTAACAAGTGACATCAATAAGGGATCAAAGCTTTCACCTGGTCAGTCCTTCTCATGGAAAGAGCAGGTGTTCATAATGTTTTGTACACTGTCTATATACAGTCAGGTCCATAGGTATTTGGACAATGACACAATTTGCATCATTTTAGCTCTGTACGCCGCCACAATGGATTTGAAAGGAAACAATCAAGATGTGCTTTAAGTGTAGACTTTCATCTTTAATTTAAGGGTTTTGTCAAAATTATTGTATGAACCGTGTAGGAATTACAAACATTTTTATACATAGCCCCCCAATTTTAGGGGCTCAAAAGTAACATAATCACAAATTATATTGTGAGTTTTAATACTTGGTTGCAAATCCTTTGCAGTCAATGACTGCCTGAAGTCTGGAACCCATAGACATCACCAGATGCTGGGTTTCTTCCCTGGTGATGCTCTCCCAGGCCTTTACTGTAGCTGTCTTCAATTCCTGCTTGTTCTTGGGGCGTTTTGCCTTCAGTTTTGCCTTCAGCAAGTGAAATGCATGCTCAATTGGATTCAGGTCAGGTGATTGACTCGGCCATTGCAGAACATTCCACTTCTTTGCCTTAAAAAAGTATTGGGTTGCTTTCGCAGTATGCTTCGGGTCATTGTCCATCTGCACTGTGAAGCGCTTCACAATGTTTTGAAGCATTTGGCTGAATCTGAGACGATATTATAGCCCTAAACACTTCAGAATTCATCCTGCTGCTTTTGTCAGCAGTCACATCAGCAATAAATACAAGGGAACCAGTTCCATTGGCAGCCATATATGCCCACGCCATAACACTACCTCCACCATGCTTCACAGATGTGGTATGATTTCGGATCATGAGCAGTTCCTTCCCTTCTCCATTCTCTTCTCTTCCCATCATTCTGGTACTAGTTGATCTTTGTCTCATATGTCCATAGGACGTTGTTCCTGACCTGTACAGTCTTTTTTAGATGTTTTTTTGGCTAACTCTAATCTGGTCTTCCTGTTTTTGAGGTTTACCAATGGTTTACATCTTGTGGTAAACCGTCTGTATTTACTCTGGTGAAGTCTTCTCTTGATTGTTGACTTTGACACTGATACGCTTACCTCCTGGAGGGTGTTCTTGGTCTGGCCAACTGTTGTGAAGGGGTTTTTCTTCACCAGGGAAAGAATTCATCTGTCATCCACCACAGTTGTTTTCCGTGGTCTTCCGGGCCTTTTGGTGTTCCTGAGCTCACCAGTGCATTCTTTCTTCTTAAGAATGTACCAAATAGTTGATTTGGCCACACCTCATGTTTTTGCTCTCTCTCTGATGGGTTTGTTTAGATTTTTCAGCCTAATGATGGCTTGCTTCACTGGCAGTGACAACGCTTTGGACTTCAGATTGAGGGTTAACAGAAACAGATTCCAAATGCAAATGCCACACTTGAAAAAATAAACTCTAGACCTTTTATTTGCTTACTTGTAAATGAACTAATGAGGGAATAACACACACCTGGCCATGGAACAGCTGAGCAGCCAATTGTCCAATTACTTTTGGTCCCTTAAAAAGGGGGGGGACCACATATACTGTATTAAAAAGCTGTAATTCCTACACTGTTCACCTGATTTTGATGTAAATACCATTAAATTAAAGCTGAAGGTCTGCACTTTCAGCTCATATTCATTATTTAATTTCAAATAAAATACAAGTAACGTGGTCAATGTCCAAATATTTCTGGACCTGACTGTATACACGTATGTATATATGTACTGTATATGTTTGTTTGTTTGTCTGTTGGGCCTTATGGGTTGTTTATTTGTATTTATACAACGGGTGGGTTTAATCCTGAATGCTGATGGGTTAAAACCGAATTCCAGCCAGTGTCTATTCCACAAGTTACCACCAGCTAAATCTATGACGTTAAAATGCATATTTTCTCTGTTCCATCTGACTGCGCAATCCACTTGTATCATCAGCCAAGCCAAGCAATTTATAAACTTGATCTCCATTCTAAAAAGCATCTAGACATTATCTCACATTTCTTTTGCACTAACATTTCGTTTTCAACAGCGGAGATTTGTATAAACTTTGCTGTCTGTCTCTCTGACATTTGCGAAATTGTTTCAATATTCAAATTCCATCTCCAGCTGTCCTATATTAATGAATGTTTATAGAGTCGGGACGAGACAGACAGACAGACAGACAGACAGGCAGGTAGCGTTTCTCAGCCAGTCTAAATCATGAATCAGCTGGCATTATTTTTATGGATATATACAAAGAAATGTCAATTGAAAAAGGTAAAACAAAACGAAATGCAGCCAGTTTGCAGTCTTTCCAGCTTCAGTTTGAAGTGATTGTGTTAGCTGTGTTGTTGGCTAGCTCCTCTGAACAGCAGTGTTCTGACGAGTGAGAACATGTTCTATGCCAGGCAAAATCGCGCCTCATTAGCTCATTGTTATGGATGTGCCCAAATAAATGTCACTAGAAAACAGTTTAAACAAATACAAATGCAGCTACCTTGCTGTTACTCTGGCTGCATTTTTTTGACGTGACTATAAATTAGCAATAGTTGGCTAGCTAGCAAGCAAGGGATAAAAGCGTTGCCAGCCAGTATGGCAATTGAACATTTAGAATGAACGACTGGGTCGCGTCCATAGATACAGAACTAAAAATATTGAGCGACTGGGTCGCGTCTCTAGCAACCGAACCGATAGAACAAACGACCAGCCGGCTTGGGTAGCAACCCTAGATTTATGTTGGGACAATATCTTGTGGAAGGATGAAATTGTATAAATAAATTCATGAAAATAAAGTTTTTAATGAAAATATGTCAATCATTATTTTGAATATGTTAGTAATACATTGCATAAAAGTGATAATTCCCTCGAAGCCGGTGTTTGGAGGATATATTGGCACGGTTTGCCAGCCCTTAGTCTCAGGCCTAACAACACCTGTGCCAATATATCCTCCAAACACCGGTTTCTCTAGCATTATCACTTAAGTGTTGGGCTTTAGCCAAGATTATTCTCCACAGAGTAAAGTATATTTGACCAGGTCTTAATTGTGCCTTGACCAGCACCATTCATTCTCTCTGTTGATAATTCTAATGTCATAACTTCTAATAGTACTGTAACTGTATCTACTGGTATATTGGGAGAGAGTGAGGTGATTGCCATCTAAGAGCCAACATCTTTTTTGCAGCAGCGTGCTAGCAGTTATCGTCTCTGGTTGATTGAAGGAGTTACAGTGCCTTCAAAAAGTATTCACACCCCTGACTTTTTCCTCATTTTGTTGTGTTACAGCCTGAATTGAAAATTGATTACATTTTGATTTATTGTCACGGGTCTTCACACAATACCCCATAATGTCAAAGTGCAATTATGTTTTTTTAGAAATGTTTACTAATTTATTAGAAATTAAACACTGAAATGTCTTGAATCATTAAGTATTAAGCCACTTTGTTACGGCAAGCCTAAATAAAAATGTGCTTAACAAGTCACGTAATAAGTTTCATGTACTCGCTCTGTGTGCAATAATAGTGTTTAACATGATTTTATAATTACTACCTCATCTCTGTACCCGACACATACAATTATCTATAAGGTCCCTCAGTCGGGCAGTGAATTTCAAACACAGATTCAACCACAAAGACCAGGGAGGTTTTCCAATGCCTTGCAAAGAAGGGCACCTAAAAAGCTGACATCCCTTTGAGCATGGTGAAGTTATTAATTACACTTTGGATGGTGTATCAATACACCCAGTCACTACAAAGATACAGGCAACCTTCCTAACTCAATTGCCGGAGAGGAAGGAAACCACTCAGGGGTTTCACCATGAGGCATATGGTAACTTTAAAACAGTTACAGAGTTTAATGGCTGTGATAGTAGAACACTGAGGATGGATCAACAACATTATAGTTACTCCACAATACTAACCTAATTGACAAACTGAAAAGAAGGAAGCCTGTACTGCAGGCTTCCCCAACTGGCGGCCTGCAGGTCGACTAACGTTCTGAGAACATACGGTTCCAGTCTACTCATTTCGGGGGTTTCTTTATTTTTACTATTTTCTACATTGTAGAATAATAGGGAAAACATCAAAACTACAAAATAACAAAAAACCAAAAAAGTGTTAAACAAATCAAAATATATTTTATATTTGAGATTCTTCAAAGTAGCCACCCTTTGCCTTGATGACTGCTTAGCTAACTCTTGGCATTCTCTCAACCAGCTTCATGAGGTAGTCACCTCGAATGCATTTCAATTAACAGGTGTGACTTGGTAAAAGTTAATTTGTGGAATTTCTTTCCTTCTTAATGAGTTTGAGCCAATCAGTTAAGTTGTGACAAGGTAGGGGTGGTATACAGAAGATAGCCCTATTTGGTAAAGTACCAAGTCCATATTATGGCAAGAACAGCTCAAATAAGCAAAGAGAATGACAGTCAAAATATATTTTATATTTGTGATTCTTCAAAGTAGCCACCCTTTGCCTTGATGACTGCTTTGCAGACTCTTGGCATTCTCTCAACCAGCTTTATTAGTTGCAAATAGGACAATCAACAATTACAGAAATATTGTTTTTTGCTTCACACATACCCTCCCCCCACCCACAGAGACCAAACATTCACAAAAATACAATAATAAAGTTCGCACATTTCCAATAATAAAAATACATAAAAAGTATAATAATGCAGATTACACTTTGACTATAGCCAATATTCACCTAAAAAATAGAAAATATACAGATTTACAATTCCAATGCTTCTACAATATCACCAGTTTGCAAAAACTGGTGGAAGAACAAAATCGGCCCGTGGTTGAATCTAGTTGAGGATCCCTGCTGTACAGAATAAAAATATTCCAAAACATGCATCCTGTTTGCAACAGGGCACTGTTGCAAACAGGATGCATTTTTATTAATACTGCAAAAAATGTGGTAAAGCAATTGACTTTTTGTCCTGAATACAAAGTTTTACATTTGGGGCAAATCCAATACAACACATTACTGAGTACCACTCTCCATATTTTCAAGCATAGTGGTGGCTGCATCATGTTATGGGTATGCGTGTAATTGTTAAGGACTGGGAAGGTTTTAAGGTGTGAAAAAGAAACGGAATGGAGCTAAGCACAGGAGAAATCCTAGAGGAAAACCTTGTTCAGTCTGCTTTCCACCAGACACTGGAAGATGAATTCACCTTTCAGAAGGACAATAACCTAAAACACAACGCCAAATTCTACACTGGAGTTGCATACAAAGACAGTGAATGTTCCTGAGTGGTCGAATTACAACTTTGAATTAAATCTACTTGAAAATCTATGTCAAGACCTGAAAATGGTTGTCTAGCAATGATCAACAACCAATTTGAGATTGAAGAATTTTGAAAACAATAATGGGCAAACGTTGCACAATCCAGGTGTGGAAAGCTCTTAGAGACTTACCCAGAAAGACTCACAGTGGTAATCGCTGCCAAAAGTGTTTCTACAAAGTATTGACACAGGGGTGTGAGAACTTATGTAAATTAGATATTTCTGTTTTTAATTTTCATTAATATTGCAAAAATGTCTAAAAACATGTTTTTACTTTGTCATTATGGGTTATTGTGTTTAGATGGGTGAGAAAAACAAAACAAGTTAATCAATTAAGAATTCAGGTTGTAACACAACAAAATGTGGAATAAATCAAGGGGTGTGAACACTTTCTGAAGGCACTGTATCATTGTTAATTAACATAATAAATGCAAAACATTGAATATTTATATTCATGCACTTATAAATGAATTGTATAACTTTGTCCCAGAAGCATTTAACTGCAGGGCACTCTCGCATCATGTGAGGGAATGTGCCTACCTGATTCAGGGGAGACAGTGAACAGTTGGGAGTTGGGGCCAATCTCATTGCAGAACGTTTCTTTGGTGTTAAATACAGTCAGTGAACAAACTTAAAATGTTCAAGTTGATGGTTTGGATTACGGGATGCCAAGGTCATATCTGTCCATACTTAGATCTGTTAACCATACTTTTTTAATGGCTAGCTCAGAATATGAGCTTTCCAAAAGTTGTTTATATATTATAGAGATTAGTGCTTTCGGGAGCCAGATAATTGATTTATAAATCACATCATTGGATGGTTCAGTAGTTGGGTTCCCAAGGGACTTAATAGGCCAGCATAGATTACCTAAATTGTATATATAGAAAAAAAGAGGTGCATGGTAATGTATATGTGCCTGTTAAGTCTTGGAACCGTTAGTGTCCATGATATTGGCAAGGGTACGGATTCCACATTCCACGGCAGGTAATTCAATTCATCAGGTGGGGCTGCAGCACCCTCAGTACCCCTACCTCCCGCAGCTATGTCCAGATTGCAAGGCGTTATTGTGAAATATTGGAGTATGTGCAAGACATTTTGATTCCCAGTTACGTTGTTTTTCAATTTTGCACCAACTAGAAATTGTGTGTGCAATAATAGGACCAAAGCGAAGTACACATTGTTTATGGGATATATCAGTGAAGACCACGCCTTCCAGAACAATAGGAGACACCATAGTTTGTTAATTTTATCGAGCCTCGCTTACCTATCCATATAAATTTTGAAACCGCACTAAGGATTTGATCCCAATTTCCAGAAGGGGTAGACAAGAAATACTTGAGTAAATGTAAAGATACCTTTGTCACACCCTGATCTGTTTCACCTGTTTTTGTGCTTGTCTCAACCCCCCTCCAGGTGTCACCCATCTGCCCCGTTATCCACTGTGTATTTTTACCTGTGTTCTCTGTTTGGCTGTTGCCAGTTCGTCTAGTCTCGTCAAGCCTACCAGCGGTTTTCCCCTACTCCTGTTTTCACTATAGTCCCTGTTTTCTAGTTTTCCCAGTTTTGAACATTCTTCCTGCCCTGACCCTGAGCCTGCCTGCCATTCTGTACCTTGTGATACTGCCCTGGATTACTGCCCTCAGCCTGCCCTGACCCTGATTCTGCTTGCCATTCTGTACCTTTTGGACTCTGCTCTGGATTACTGACCTCTGCCTGCCCTTGACCTGTCGTTTGCCTGCCCCCTGTTTTTGTAATAAACTTTTGTTACATCGAACTGTAATCCTGAGGTCTGATAACCTTACTCAAGTAAAACTAACCCAGTAAAATACTACTTGAGTAAAAGTCTAAAAGTATTTGGTTTTAAATATACTCAAGTATCAAAAGTAAATGTAATCGCTAAAATATACTTCAGTATCAAAAGTAAAAGTATAAATTCTTTCAAATTCCTTATATTAAGCAAACCAGATGGCACCATTTTCTTGTTTTTTTTTAAAATCTACAGATAGCCAGGGGCACACTCCAACACTCAGACATCATTTAGAAATATGCTTTTACACCTGCATTGCTTGCTGTTTGGGGTTTTAGGCTGGGTTTCTGTACAGCACTTCGAGATATTAGCTGATGTACGAAGGGCTATATAAAATAAACTTGATTGATTGATTGATTGATTGATTGATTGAAATAAAGTTAAGTGAGTCTGCCAGATCAGAGGCAGTAGAGATGACCAGGGATGTTCTCTTGATAAGTGTGTCAATTGGACCATTTTCCTGTCCTGCTATGCATTCAAAATGTATCAAGTACCTTTGTGTGTCAGGGAAAATGTATACAGTAAAAAGTACATTGTTTTCTTTACGAATGTAGTGAAGTAAAGATACCCAAAACAACTACTTAAGTAGCACTTTAAAGTATTTTTACTTAAGTACTTTACACCACTGTCACCTTGCCTGCTATTTCTTGTTATTCTTAACGGAACAGAGCATGTACAGTGGCTTGCGAAAGTATTCACCCCCTTGGCATTTTTCCTATTTTGTTGCCTTACAGTCTGGATTTAAAATGTATTTTTGGGGGGGTTTGTATCATTTGATTTACACAACATGCCTACCACTTTGAAGATGCAAAATATTTTTTTATTGTGAAACAAACAAGAAATAAGACAAAAAAACAGAAAACTTGAGCGTGCATAACTGTTTACCCCCCCCCAAAGTCAATACTTTGTAGAGCCACCCTTTGCAATAATTACAGCTGCAAGTCTCTTGGGGTATGTCTCTATAAGCTTGGCACATCTAGCCACTGGGATGTTTGCCCATTCTTCAAGGCAAAACTGCTCCAGCTCCTTCAAGTTGGATTGGTTCCACTGGTGTTCAGCAATCTTTAAGTCATACCACAGATTCTCAATTGAATTGAGGTCTGGGCCATTCCAAGACATTTAAATGTTTCCCCTTAAACCACTCAAGTGTTGCTTTAGCAGTATGCTTAGGGTCATTGTCCTGCTGGAAGGTGAACCTCCGTCCCAGTCTCAAATCTCTGGAAGACTGAAAAAGGCTTCCCTCAAGAATTTCCCTGTATTTAGTGCCATCCATCATTCCTTCAATTCTGACCAGTTTGCCAGTCCCTGCCGATGAAAAACATCCCCACAGCATGATGCTGCCACCAGCATGCTTCACCGTGGGGATGGTGTTCTCGGGGTCATGAGAGGTGTTGGGGTGGCGCCAGACATAGCGTTTTCCTTGATGGCCAAAAATCTCATTTTTAGTCTCATATGAACAGAGTACCTTCTTCCATATGTTTGGGGAGTCTCCCACATGCCTTTTGACGAACACCAAACGTGTTTGCTTATTTTTTCTTTAAGCAATGGCGTTTTTCTGGCCACTCTTCCGTAAATCCCAGCTCTGTGGAGTGTATGGCTTAAAATGGTCCTATGGACAGATACTCCAATCTCCGCTGTGGAACTTTGCAGCTCCTTCAGTGTTATCTTTGGTCTCTTTGTTGCCTCTCTGATTAATGCCCTCCTTGCCTGGTCTGTGAGTTTCGGTGGGTGGCCCTCTCTTGGCAGGTTTAGGTTTTTAAATGTTTTAATAATGAATTTAATGGTGCTCTGTGGGATGTTCAATGTTTCAGATATTTTTTTATAACCCAACCCTAATCTGTACTTCTCCACAACTTTGTCCCTGACCTGTTTGGAGAGCTCCTTGGTCTTCATGGTGCCGCTTGCTTGGTGGTGCCCCTTGCTTAGTGGTGTTGCAGACTCTGGGGCCTTTCAGAACAGTTGTATGTATACTGAGATCATGTGACAGATCATGTGACACTTAGATTGCACACAGGTGGACTTTATTTAACTAATTATGTCACTTCTGAAGGTAATTGGTTGCACCAAATCTTATAAAAACTAAATTAGTGCCGTATTTACATCCCTTCCAAATGAACCGTTGTGAACGGCTGTGTTAATCATTTACAGTAACAGTGAACCTAATTTGTTCCAAAATCTTAAACAGACTTCAGGAGGAATACCGTCCCAACCAGGTGATGTGCCTTTATTTATGTTATCCAATGCCCTTTTGAGTTCATTGAGAGTGATGTGGGCTCCCAGAAAGCCGGCTTCCTAAGTTGAGTGAAGATGAGTTCTAACATTTTTAAAATTGACTCAATCTGGTTTGGTGTGAATTTACAATCAGAGGTGTACAATTCTTTATAGAAACAGGAGAATCTTTGGTTGATATATTTTGGGTTCTGATAGTAATTCACCGAATTCAGATTCAATAGTTGCAATATCCACTAATTGATAATTACCACGAAGACACTCCTGCTGATTCCACTTGTCATTGTCATTTCCCCAAATGTTGCTGAGAGTTGAAGGATGTGAAATATAGATTTTTTTTGTTTTTAATACGTTAACATGACACAATAAATGGCACAGATGATTCCTTGATGCTTTTCAACTTATGTACACTTTCTGGTGTAATACAACTGAATTATCGATTCTGCTTTTCCATCTCTATGACTGTGTCAATTGAAATGAAGATGTATTTTGTCATTATTTGAGTTTGAATGTATTACTTTGTTAAATAATACTCTAAACGCATGATTCAACATCATGAATGATTATGGGTAACATTCTTCTGTTCATAATCAATAGTTCATGAGAACGAGAGTGTAATTGTCTATTGACTATAGTGTAGTGTATGGATTTTCCAGTGACCTCAGTACATGAGTGTAGTTGAGATGTATGGAAGCTGATGGTTGATGGATGTAGGCCCGTGAATAAGTAATCTGTTAACCCTCCAACAGGCCTCAATGACAAACTAAAAGAGGGAAGTTCCTGCTCTGACACACGGAATGTCTGTCAGCTGTTTCCTCAACATCAATTAGCACAGGAACTAACACAGCTTCAGTTGTGTGTGTGTGTGTGTGTGTGTGTGTGTGTGTGTGTGTGTGTGTACATGTTTAGCTGCAGTACCAGTCAAAAGTTTGAATAGGTCGACTAACGTTCTGAGAACATACGGTTCCAGTCTACTCATTTCAGGGGTTTCTTTATTTTTACTATTTTCTACATTGTAGAATAATAGTGAAGACATCAAAACTATGAAATAAGACATGGAATCATGTAGTAACCAAAAAAGTGTAAAACAAATATATTTTCTATTTGAGATTCTTCAAAGTAGCCACCTTTTGCCTTGATGACTGCTTAGCTAAGTCTTGGCATTCTCTCAACCAGCATCATGAGGTAGTCACCTCGAATGCATTTCAAGTAACAGGTGTGCCTTGTTAAAATTTAATTTGTGGAATTTCTTTCCTTCTTAATGAGTTTGAGCCAATCAGTTAAGTTGTGACAAAGTATGGGTGGTATACAGAAGATAGCCCTATTTGGTAAAAGACCAAGTCCATATTATGGCAAGAACAGCTCAAATAAGCAAAGAGAACGACAGTCCTTCATTCCTTCAAGTCATGAAGGTCAGTCATTCCGGAAAATGTCAAGGACTTTGAAAGTTTCTTCAAGTGCAGTCGCAAAACCCATCAAGCGCTATGATGAAACTGGCTCTCATGAGGACTGCCACAGGAAAGGAAGAACCAGAGTTACCTCTGCTGCAGAGGATAAGTTCATTAGAGTTAACTGCACCTCAGAATGCACAAATAAATGCTTCACGGAGTTCAAGTAACAGACACATCTCAACATCAACTGTTCAGAGGAAACTGCGTGAATCAGACCTTCATGGTCAAATTGCTGCAAAGAAACCAATAAGAAGATGAGACTTGCTTGGGCCAAGAAACACGAGCAATTGACCTTAGACCGGTGGAAATCTATCCTTTGATCTGATGAATCCAAATTAGAGATATTTGGTTCCAACCGCTGTGTCTTTGTGAGACGCAGAGTAGGTGAACAGATGATCTCCACATGTGTGGTTCCCACCGTGAAGCACGGAGGATGTGTGATGGTGTGATGGTGCTTTGCTGGTGACACTGTCAGTGGTTTATTTAGAATTCAAGGCACACTTAACCAGAATGGCTACCACAGCATTCTGCAGCGATACGCCATCCCATCTGGTTTGCGCTTAGTGGGACTATCATTTGTTTTTCAACCAGACAATGACTCAATACACCTCCAGGCTGTGAAAAGGCTATTTGACCAAGAAGGAGAGTGATGGAGTGCTGCATCAGATGACCTGGCTTCCACAATCACCCGACCTCAACCCAATTGAGATGGTTTAGGATGAATTGGAGTGAAGGAAAAGCAGCCAACAATTGCTCAGCATATGTGGGATTCCTTCAACACTGTTGGAAAAGCATTCCATGTGAAGATGGTTGAGAGAATGCCAAGAGTGGACAAAGCTGTCATCAAGGCAAAAGGTGGCTACTTTGAAGAATCTCAAATATAAAATATATTTTTATTTGTTTAACACTTTTTTGGTTGCTACTTGATTCCATATGTGTTATTTCATAGTGTTGATGTCTTCACTATTGTTCTACAATGTAGAAAATTATAAAATAAAGAAAAACCCTTGAATGAGTTGGTATGTGTCCAAACTTTTGACTGGTACTGAATTCTTGTGGGGACCAGAAGTAAACCAAAAAAATGTTGACCAACTGGGGACATATTTTTTGGCCCCACCAGTAGTGTAAAGTACTTAAGTAAAAATACTTTAAAGTAGTATTCAAGTAGTTTTTTTGAGTATCTGTACTTTACTTTACTATTTATATTTTTTACAACTTTTACTTTACCACATTACAAAAAAAATATTGTACTTTTTACTCCATACATTTTCCCTGCCATCCAAAAGTACATTATGAATGCTTAGCAGGACAGGAAAAGGGTCCAATTTACACACTTATCAAGAGAACACATGGTCATCCCTACTGCCTCTATCTGGCAGACTCAAATTAAATTAATATATATAAGGAATTTGAAATGATTTATACTTTTACTTTTGATAGTTAACTATATTTTAGCAATTACATTTATTTTTGATACTTAAGTATATTTAGAACCAAATACTTGTAGACTTTTACTCAAGCAGTATTTTACTGGGTGACTTTCACTTTTACTTGAGTAACTTCCTACTAAGGTAGGTACCCTAGCAGCAGGTAGCCTAGTGGTTAGAGCGTTGGGCCAGTAACTGAAAGGTTGCTGGATCGAATCCCTGAGCTGACAAGGTAAAAGTCTGTCATTCTTCCCCTGAACAAGGCAGTTAACCCACTGTTCCCTGGTAGGCTGTCCTTGTAAATAAGATTTTCTTCTTAACTGACTTTCCTAGTTAAATAAATAACAAAAGTTATCTATACTTTACTCAAGTATGATGGGAACTTTTTCAATCACTTGTCCCCACAAGGTCAAAGGATATTTATAGGAGTTTTAGTGTTAAGGATATAATTAGGTTTAGGGTTGGAGTTAGGAGCTAGGGTTCGTTTTAGGGTTAGGAGCTAGGATTAGTGTTAAGGTTAGGTTTTCGGGGGAAGGTTAAGGTTAGGGTAATTGTTTAGAGTTAGGGGTTAGGGAAAATAGGATTTTGGATGAGACTGAATTGTGTGTTCCCTCGTTAGTTATACAACACTGTGTGTGTGTGTGTGTGTGTGGTGTGTGTGTGTGTGTGTGTGTAAAATATCACATTATACAAAAGAAACACAGAAAATTAATTTTTATTTTCTAAATGACCAAACATCCAAATGGTTTTCTCATTCCCAGAGAGTTGTTTGTCAGCTCGGTGCCCTAGTCCTCTCCTCTTATCTCAGATGATATTGATGTGTTTTCACTGCTGTTACTGTGTCCTTCAAGGCTCAACCTCTGGTATCTGGCTATATTGTCTGTACAACTGCATCATGTTTAACCAATTGAAGAGTACATTCCCATTGTATCTTATCCTCATTCTCCAACCTTTAACTTCCATTGGTGGCAATTACTAAACTAGTTCAAGTCCATTGGCCCGGGGACATTAGACAGATAATGTGTGTCATCTTATCATAGATGACCCAAACACAGATTTCTTCATTGTAATCATTGTGGTCTTAAAAGTTTAACTGAGAGTTTGACTGTGTTTCATGCATTTTCAAAGTCAACTTTAACACTGGTGTTTGACCCAAGCTATTAAACCCGGTGAACAGCGTGCCTTTGCCATCGGGCTTCTCAACCCCTGACTTCCAGTCTGATCACATGAGAAGATATCAAGATACCCTTAAATGACCTCTACCTCACATCAGATTAAAATGTAACTACTCACTCACCCAGAGCGCACTCCCTGAGCTAGGTAATGGAGCAATACTGTACTTCACATGACCCACACCTGCATGCTTTTTGAGATACTGTTCAAAATATAACAGTGAACAAAGTGTGTCAGAGAGTACAGACATGTGTTAGTGTTTAGTCTAGCCTGGATGTCTCTGTCTATCTGGGACTGGCTTTCAGAGAGTTTATCAATGATCTATTTACTCTATTTGCAGGATTGTTGATGACCTTGTCAGATAACAAGACAGAAGATCACTCTGAATATATGGCTATGCACTGTTGACCTGTTAATGTGACTGGTGTGTGTGTTTGTGTGTGCATGCGTGCGTGTGCGCTCATGTTTGTTTGTGCACGCGTGTATGTGTCTGCGTGCCCATGAATGCGCGGGAGAGAACAGAGTCAATTCTACGTTTTTTTGCTGTTGTTGTAATAGCTCTACTTCACACTGCCTATCTCAGTAGAGTCTCAACTCAGTCCAACTGCAGACCCTGACACACAGACACTATGGGTGGAGGTAAGACTGAATCCATTGTCTTCCATTTCTATCATTACTTCAATTGATCCTGTTATACACTAAAGGAACATCAAGGATATCTATTTTATTGTCAGATTTTTTTATTCATTATGATTTCCTATTCATTAGGATATTTTTGCATTTAGTTGCAGAAACTGTCATTCAACAATTGATACTTATTCTTCTTTTTAAATGTTCTTCAAGTATTAATTTTAATGGATGGTCTTTCCTTCTGCCTTACCCTTAGAAACATCACATGACATCTCAGACTACGACTTTAACTATGGTAAGTGTAGAGTGTTTGATGGAATATGTGTTTAGTTAGTAATGTGCATGTGGAAAATGAAGTTAGCTTGAATAATATCATGTGCTATGAATGAACGAATTAATGAAATAAATTGTATTTTCATGTCAAATCGCCAGTTGGCAACCAATCTCTTATGGGATTAATTGACACATGAACAAACATTACAATAATTCACTGTGGTAATTAAAGGATCATTCTTCTTCTGGTGTTCTCTGCATTGCGCGTCACATAAAGAGTGAAAAACGTTAAGGTAAAAATCTATACATAATAGTAAATAAGGTTGTCCAAACAATAATTATATCCCTAGAGCAGTAAAATAATATACCTATACTACCGTTCAAAAGTTTGGGGTCACTTAGAAGTGTCCTTGTTTTTGAAAGAAAAGCTATTTTTTTGTCCATCAAAATAACATAAAATTGATCAGAAATACAGTGTAGACATTGTTAATGTTGTAAATGACTATTGTAACTGGAAACGGCAGATCTTTTATGGAATATCTACATAGGCGTACAGAGGCCCATTATCAGCAACAATCACTCCTGTGTTCCAATGGCACGTTGTGTTAGCTAAACCAAGTTGATCATTTTAAAAGGCTAATTGATCATTAGAAAACCCTTTTGCAAATATGTTAGCACAGCTGAAAACTGGTGTTCTGATTAAAGAAGCAATAAAACTGGCCTTTAGACTAGTTGAGTATCTGGAGCATCAGCATTTGTGGGTTCGATTACAGGCTCAAGATGGCCAGAAACAAAGAACTTTCTTCTGAAACTTGTCCGTCTGTTCTTGTTCTGAGAAATTAAGGCTATTCCATGCGAGAAATTGCCAAGAAACTGAAGATCTCATACAACGCTGTGTACTACTCCCTTCACAGAATAGCGCAAACTGTCACTAACCAGAGATGAAAGAGGAGTGCACAACTGAGCAAGAGGACAAGTACATTAGAGTGTCTAGTTTGAGAAACAGACACCTCACAAGTCGTCAACTGGCAGCTTCATTAAATAGTACCCGCCCACAAAACACCAGTCTCCACGTCAACAGTGAAGAGGCGATCCCGGGATGCTGGCCTTCTAGGCAGAGTTGCAAAGAAAAAGCCATATCTCAGACTGGCCAATAAAGTCAAAAGATTAAGATGGGCAAAATAACACAGACACTGGACAGAGGAACTCTGTCGAGAAGGTCAGCATCCCGGAGTCGCCTCTTCACTGCTCCAAAACCTCCATAAAAAGACTGACTACGGTTTGCAACTGCACATGGGGACAAAGATCGTACTTTTTGGAGAAATGTCCTCTGGTCTGATGAAACAAAATAGAACTGTTTGGCCATAATGACCATCGTTATGTTTGGAGGATAAAAAAGGGGGAGGCTTGCAAACCGAAGAACACCATCCCAACCGTGAAGCACAGGGGTGGCAGCATCATGTTGTAGGGGTGCTTTGCTGCAAGAGGGACTGGTGCACTTCACAAAATAGATGTCATCATGAGGGAGGAAAATTATGTGGATATATTGAAGCAACATCTCAAGACATCAGTCAGGAAGTTAAAGCTTGGTCTCAAATGGGTCTTCCAAATGAACAATGACCCCAAGCATACTTCCAAAGTTGTGGCAAAATGGCTTAAGGACAACAAAGTCAAGGTATTGGAGCGGCCATCACAAAGCCCTGACCTCAATCCTATAGAACATTTGTGGGCAGACCTGAAAAAGCGTGTGCGAGCAAGGAGGCCCACAAACCTGACTCAGTTACACAAGCTCTGTCAGGAGGAATGGGCCAAAATTAGCCCAACTTATTGTGGAAGCTTGTGGAAGGCTACCCGAAACGTTTGGCCCAAGTCAAACAATTTAAAGTCAATTCTAACAAATTCTAATTGAGTGTATGTAAACTTCTGACCCACTGGGAATGTGATGAAAGAAATAAAAGCTTAAATATATCATTCCCTCTACTATTATTCTGACATTTCACATTCTTAAAATAAAGTGGTGATCCTAACTGACCTAAAACAGGACATTTTTACTAGGATTAAATGTCAGGAATTGTGAAAAACTGAGTTTAAATTTACTTGGCTAAGGTGTATGTAAACTTCTGACTTCAACTGTACACACAAACCATTTACCACATAGAAGCAAAATATTTTTACAATTTAATTATAGGTAGCCCTTTTTCTTTTATTCCAGGCTTTAGCTAAATATTCCACAAACAGAAATACACAATGGACAAAAAAAACCATTTCAGTTTCTCCTCATCACTCAGCCACATAATGCCAGGGTATATCTGCTGTGCTTTCTGGAATAAGAGCAAGCATATATCGTGATAGAAATGGCAATAGAGGATAAAATGAGTTTCGTTCTCTATTTCTTCGAGGTCACAATAGTTACGTAGTCTTTCCTCTTCCATTTCACCACAGTGAGTTATTTGTGTCTGATTTCCTCACAGACTATCCCTTACTTAGAAGAGGAGGGCTCATCTTTGCTGCTGTGTTCTTCTGCCTGGGTATCGCTATCATCTTCAGTGAGTAGTATCCTCCAGGCCAAAGACGTGTCAGGAACAAGCCTAGAACATGCCTATACCAATGGGTACCCATTCTGCCTCAGATACATGCCTAACATGTAAGGAAAATGTTAAAATGTGTAATTTCCTCTAATAAGGATACAATGGAACTGTAAAGAAGCCTTTGTGAAGTAGCTGTTGAATTATGTATTAAGTGATTCACAAGCATTTGGGAGACTGTTGGTTTAGTGAACAATCTAAGTGGAAAGTGCTGTCGTTCTGCATTTAAAATGACATTTCTGAAGGGGAGATGGAGAAATATTAAAGCTGTTCAGTGGGCCGGTTATGATGTGTAAGCTTGGTCTGTTTTCACTGTGAGTGTCTGACTGTGTTCCTCTGTGTTGACACAGGTAAGAAGCTCAGCTGTTGGAAGGGTCATGCAAAGTAAGAAAATAAAAATGGTTGAACTCATCAGTGCTAAAACAGGAAACATTCAATTAAACATTGAACATGAAAAAAAAACACCTCCCGTACAAGTGTTTCACACATACAGTATAAACATACACACATTGTCTTACACTCGGTCCGTGGTTCGATGGTTTGTCTTGTTTTTGTCTTGTTTACAGGCCTGTGAACACCTCTGAACCTTGAAACAAGGTAATGTAATGGTGTATTGACTGAGACAATCAGACCAACATAGCCTATATAATAGGCTTTAAAGTTTAGACACATTATACCCTGACTGGTCATGTGAGCTATTATCAATGTCTAAATGTGTTCTTTTATTTTTTGTTCCAGACATTCACCAGAGACAGCCATGATTGGACCCAGGGACATCCCTATGACATCAATACCTTGGCAAGATGAGGGATCACTATATATTTGTATTTTACTAATGGAGGAACAATATGAAGAGTGATGTGTGGTGACTGTCACATTACAATAATATAAAATTAGCGTTAATAAAACATTTTTTGCCATTGTTTTTTTCTTTGGTGATGCTGAGGATTGAGGCAAGGTCAATCCAAGTGATCTAGGCCTACTCCAGAATGGTATTTAGCCCTCTGGACACATAATACTGGTCCTCCATTCAGCATATGGTTTATTTATCCATTTCAACCAGAGCAATGGATATTGGTGGACAAACAACAATTATGGTCCAGGTGCAATAGAGATTTCAAACACAGGGTGGCAGCAATAATGCATTAATTCAAACGGATTGTCTCAAAGAGGCTCTCTCAGGTACCAAGGCTAGGCACTGACGCCAAATAGAAACTCCAAGCTGGTCAATGCCAGTCCCAAGAAGCAAGTTATGCGTATTCCAAATTGTTATAAAACATTCTAAATTTAAATTAGTCACATGGATGGTCTGTGTCAGGATCTGTTGCAATGAGTTGGTAAAATTGCAAATCACAACAAACAAATCTAAATTGAAAACATTCAAATAACTCTCCCCTCCCCCACTCCTTTCACAAGAAGGCTAGAGACTCGACCTGAGACAGGTAGACACAGTGGCATTTAAATCATTTTGACATTTTCTTTAAAAAGCAACCAATTTTGGCCACATCTCAACCACTGACTAGCCTAGCTGTATTGATATTGGCTATCCCACTTCAACCCCTAGAGGGGTTCCATTTGAATGCATTGGGAAGAAGACTATTTGCCTATTCTGTTGAGCAACATTTGGCCTAGTAACAGCTATACTGTTGAGCAACATTTGGCCTAGTAACAGCTATTCTGTTAAGCAACATTTGGCCTAGTAACTGCTATTCTGTTAAGCAACATTTGGCCTAGTAACTGCTATACTGTTGAGCAACATTTGGCCTAGTAACTGCTATACTGTTGAGCAACATTTGGCCTAGTAACTGCTATACTGTTGAGCAACATTTGGCCTAGTAACTGCTATACTGTTGAGCAACATTTGGCCTAGTAACTGCTATACTGTTGAGCAACATTTGGCCTAGTAACTGCTATACTGTTGAGCAACATTTGGCCTAGTAACTGCTATTCTGTTGAGCAACATTTGGCCTAGTAACTGCTATACTGTTGAGCAACATTTGGCCTAGTAACTAACAGCTATTCTGTTGAGCAACATTTGGCCTAGTAACTGCTATACTGTTGAGCAACATTTGGCCTAGTAACTGCTATACTGTTGAGCAACATTTGGCCTAGTAACTGCTATACTGTTGAGCAACATTTGGCCTAGTAACTGCTATTCTGTTGAGCAACATTTGGCCTAGTAACTGCTATACTGTTGAGCAACATTTGGCCTAGTAACTAACAGCTATTCTGTTGAGCAACATTTGGCCTAGTAACTGCTATACTGTTGAGCAACATTTGGCCTAGTAACTGCTATACTGTTGAGCAACATTTGGCCTAGTAACTGCTATTCTGTTGAGCAACATTTGGCCTAGTAACTGCTATACTGTTGAGCAACATTTGGCCTAGTAACTAACAGCTATTCTGTTGAGCAACATTTGGCCTAGTAACTGCTATACTGTTGAGCAACATTTGGCCTAGTAACTGCTATTTTGTTAAGCAACATTTGGCCTAGTAACTAACAGCTATTCTGTTGAGCAACATTTGGCCTAGTAACTAACAGCTATTATGTTGAGCAACATTTAGCCTAGTAACAGCTTGTCTAATTTCAGGGATTTATATATAAGGTCACCATTTCATATAAAGCAAATTTTGTTTAGGAAGAAATGTAACTGAAGTCCGGTTAAGTGAGTTATTGGGAAAACATTTTTTGTTTTAACTTTAGGTCTATAGAGTGTATTATATCCATACTAACCTGAAGTAGCAGACATAAAAGAAAAGCCTGAAATGAGATACCTTACATGCTGGTCATGAGGAGAACAGAAAAAAACTATCGGGGAGATTCTCTTCTGCACTGTTCAACCAATCCAGTAAATGTGGAGGAGTTAAGAGGGCGTGTCGCCTTGTTAACTCTGAGGTATATGTTAACGTCCAAAACCAGAAGACCTGTCACAGGCTCTCTTCCCATTTCCCCTGAAAACCGGAATATCCTGTTGTTGGGAAAATCCTGTTGTTGAGAACTCGGCAGAGGCTATGCCCATACTGATTCATTGATGATGTTGCTGTATAGTGTAGGCCTTGCTAAACCTTGTTCACCAGACACTTCCGCACACACGAGATTAGGCCTACTGTATGTGACGGTGTGGCAGTTTGTGGAGCAGAGGTAGAGGACACTAGACATAGATAGGAGAATCTGGTTAGATGAGGTGGGATAAAGTTGAATGATTAATCTCCCTGCCAGATGTTAGTAGAGTGTAGCTTCGGGTCTGTTGTTATTGTCAGGTATAGGATGAGGTGAAGATTATATAGAGACAGATGTACAGTTGAAGTCGGAAGTTTACATACACCTTAGCCAAATACATTTAAACTCTGTTTATCACAATTCCTGACATTTAATCAGAGTACAATTTCCCTGTCTTAGGTCAGTTAGGATCACCACTTTATTTTAAGAATGTGAAATGTCAGAATAATAGTAGAGAGAATTATTTATTTCAGCTTTTATTTCTTTCATCACATTCCCAGTGGGTCAGAAGTTTACATACACTCAATTAGTATTTGTTAGAATTGCCTTTAAATTCTTTAACTTGGGTCAAACGTTTCAGGTAGCCTTCCACAAGCTTCCCACAATAAGTTGGGTGAATTTTGGCTCATTCCTCCTGACAGAGCTGGTGTAACTGAGTCAGGTTTGTGGGCCTCCTTGCTCGCACACGCTTTTTCAGTTCTGCCAACAAATGTTCTATAGGATTTTTGTGATGGCTACTCCAATACCTTGACTTTGTTGTCCTTATGCCATTTTGCCACAACTTTGGAAGTATGCTTGGGGTCATTGTCCATTTGGAAGACCCATTTGCGACCAAGCTTTAACTTCCTGACTGATGTCTTGAGATGTTGCTTCAATATATCCACATAATTTTCCTCCCTCATGATGACATCTATTTTGTGAAGTGCACCAGTCCCTCTTGCAGCAAAGCACCCCCACAACATGATGCTGCCACCCCCGTGCTTCACGTTTGGGATGGTGTTCTTCGGCTTGCAAGCGTCCCCCTTTTTCCTCCAAACATAACAATGGTCATTATGGCCAAACAGTTCTATTTTTGTTTCATCAGACCAGAGGACATTTCTCCAAAAGTACAATCTTTGTCCCCATGTGCAGTTGCAAACCGTAGTCTGACTTTTTTATGCCGGTTTTGGAGCAGTGGCTTCTTCCTTGCTAAGCGGCCTTTCAGGTTATGTCGATATTGGACTAGTTTTACTGTGGATATAGATACTTTTGTACCTGTTTCCTCCAGCATCTTCACAAGATCCTTTGCTGTTGTTCTGGGATTGATTTGCACTTTTCGCACCAAAGTACGTTCATCTCTAGGAGACAGAACACGTCTCCTTCCTGAGCGGTATGACGGCTGCGTAGTCCCATGGTGTTTATACTTGCGTACTATTGTTTGTACAGATGGACGTGGTACCTTCATGTGTTTGGAAATTGCTCTCAAGGATGAACCAGACTTGTGGAGATCTACAAATTTTTTCCTGAGGTCTAGGCTGATTTCTTTTGATTTGATTTTCCCATGATGTCAAGCAAAGAGGCACTGAGCTTGAAGGTAGGCCTTGAAATACATCCACAGGTACACCTCAAATTGACTCAAATTATGTCAATTAGCCTATCAGAAGCTTCTAAAGCCATTACATCATTTTCTGGAATTTTCCAAGCTGTTTAAAGGCACAGTCAACTTCTGACCAACTGGAATTGTGATACAGTGAATTATAACTGAAATAATATGTCTGTAAACAATTGTTGGAAAAATGACTTGTGTCATGCACAAAGTAGATGTCCTAACCGACTTGCCAAAACTATAGTTTGTTCACAACAAATTTGTGGAGTGGTTGAAAAACAAGTTTAAATGACTCCAACCTAAGTGTATGTAAACTTCCGACTTCAACTGTAGGTGTGGAAAAAGCAGGCCACAGCAACGATGGCCGCTCCCAGTGCAGACAGGCTTATGGGACAGGCTGACAAAGCATATTCATCAGTGAGACTGCTCTGTGCTCGGCTAATTATTCTTGAGTAAATAAGTCATCATGGAGCTGATAAAACACACACTCTCTCTCTCTCCCTCTGTGAGAAATATACTCTGAAAGGCACAGTCAGTCACACACACACACATTTTGTAACACTTTTATTACATGTCAGATCACACACACACACACACACTCTCATTTTCACACACAGACACAGCTCCAGTTGTAGGCATGCACCTTACTGAAAACTACTGCACCTCCTCTGCACCTGTATTCATTTCAACAGAGAACATAACATGAGGTTTCCAGTCCAACCCTGAGTGGGGGTCATTGGCCACTGAGCCTACTTAGACAGGAGTGTCCTTCATTGGTCATCTGTGATTATGAGCATATTGGTCCTACAATGGCAAGAGTTCAGTGTAATCAATCATTTGGATACATTTTTTTTAACCTTTATTTAACTAAGCAAAGTTAGTTAAGAACTGTCTAACATGGACGATGCTGGGCCAATTGTGTGCCACCCTATGGGACCACCCAATCACGGCTGGTTGTGATACAGCCTGGAATCTAACCAGAGTGTCTGTAGTGACACCTCTAGCATTGAGATGCAGTGCCTTAGACCGGTGCCACTCGGGAGCCCATATATAAGCAAGTCCATATATGGGGTCGGGGTGATATGGTGAAAAACAAAAAACAAAATAATAAAAATGTAGGCTATTGGTCTGTGTGTAAACGTTCCGCTGGCTCACCCAAACAGAGGACAGCAAACCCTGATCTGAAGAGGGATCTTTCAAGTCTCTCCATCTCTCTCTTGCTCTCTATCTCTCTCTTCCTCTCTCACACACACGCTCTCTCTCTCTGTTTATGTGTGTGTGTGTGTGTGTGTGTGTGTGTGTGTGTGTGTGTGTGTGTGTGTGTGTGTGTGTGTGTGTGTGTGTGTGTGTGTGTGTGTGTGAGCGCGCTGGAGAAAGAGCCTTACACATGCATGCATTTGTGCGCGTACTCCGTTGTCGGGGAGAGGAAAGAGAAGAAAGAAGTGCTTTCAATAATCACTAATGCGACTCATTAGTCATATATCCAGCAATATATCCAGCAATATATCCAGCAATCCCTCAGCGACTGAGTGAATCCACAAATAAACACACAAGTAATATTGTTGATTATAGGGATTTGGTCTCCAATGGTATCTGGAGAAGATCCATCCATAGCCAGAGAAACAGGTAGTTTAGTCCGTGTGGCACACAGGTGGGCGCGCTCACCTGCGTGTCAGAGTCTGACAGCAGACATCCACCTGTCGTCGTCAAACCGGTGCACCCTCCCTCCTTTCCATTGATAAATTACCGAATGTCCACTCCTCAACTCAACTCAACCCTCGGCCGGCTCAGCGGTTCAATTTGACGCGTAACCATCGTTCCGCGGTGTCTCATGAGAGTACGGAGGGAGGCTTCGCGTGTATGATAGTCACATCGAGGGGAGGGGACGTGGGCGGGTCTCACAGGCGCTTCTCATTTCCCCGCGATGGTTATCTGGGCAGCAGGGCTGGAGAGACCGCCGGGGAGCATAGTCGCCAGTCCAGCACGGAGACTCGCCTGGCCAAAGACTGCGCCGCACACTCGCCAGGATTGCCAAACATTCCTGAAAAATATACCTGCTATTTATGGCATGTGGCTTGTAACTTTACTCCTGCTGTACTCTCTCCAGGAAGGTAAGAAACACTGTTTTTATTTATTATCTTTTTAAATTAAATCCAGTGAGTGTCTCACTTATTCTATCCTGATTAAAATCCGTACTGCAATATGTACCAATAATTGTAAAGAAACAACAGGAAAAAATAACTGAATTGATGTAGCCTATCAATGGAATCCATGAAATTAGGAGAGATCGGATTTGAAAAGGGTGTAAATGACTTTGTCTCCAAAATCCATATTATTGTAACGGTGCAGGTAGAGGTGTTTTAGGTGTGAAGTAGCCTACATTTTTTGTTGATTGCTGTGTGGCGGTGTGCACGGGTCCATGATGCCGCAGATGGTGCTGATAGCACGGTTTGTTTTCGCATTATACCAGCGAGAGTTATGAATATGTAAAATGGCTGGATAGGAAGAACGAACGAGGTGGGAGAGAGAGAGAAATTAAGAAAAGGCTTGAAATGCCTGATTTGTCGACTTTTTGAGCGGTCAAAACTTGAATGTGCACTGGCACATGCAGTGCGAAGTACGAAGTAATCTATGCTTATCATTTATTTCATTGTTAATCTTTTTTTAAATATAATTTGCTGTGATTATTTGACTTATTGTTGTCGTTTTGTGGGTCTGTCTGTGAATGTGTTTTTGCGCTTGGCTATGGACACAGCCGTAATGTTCTGGAGGGGTGCTGTGGGGATTTTTGGGAGGTGATTTGGATGAGATTTTTGGCAAGAGTCCCTGTCTGGCGATGAGTAGGCTAGTTGCCATGTTGAAAAATGAAGTAACAAATGAAGAGCTTCTTCCACATAAATGATGCTCCCAAATTAATTACCACATAATGAAAATACAATTACACTTTTCAAAATGTCCTCTTTTATTTTGTGGACATTATGAGTCAAATCTTGGTTAGGCCTATATGATTTATCTTATAAAGTGTTTTCTGTTTTGAAGGGGAAAATCCTTGTTCAACATGGCTGAAAATCCCCGACCCTATTACCATTGCTGATCTCCCTTGCTATTACAGTGTATTATAATCATTCTGAACAAATCTGCGTTGAAAATAACACAGAAACTAAACAGCATCTCTGTCCTTTGTTGAGCCTGCCTGTTTTAAGTTATGTATGTATGTTTATGAGTTATGATTTCATAAATTAGCCTGGAGGATGATCAGATAGGTTTTCTCTTATGACGCCATATGTAGGCCTAACAGACATTTGTCAATACTGGAAGGGCAAACTCATATAGCCTAGATACATACTTACATTGGCGCTTACTTCTATTTAGGCTGTTTCGTGTTAATAATTGTTTAATGACATATCAGCCTATAATTTTGGAGAAATAAGTTCTGTGCATATGAGCGTTGAAATTTCGTCTTTTCATAAATGGGTCTATTTACATTGAAGCATTTGGATGTCTCTCTGAATGCATAGCAATTAAAATGAAAAAAATATGGTGTAGGCACAAATTATCTCAGACCAGCATCCAATAGTCTTTTAAAGCTATTTAATTCGATCTAATTTATTAGACCAAAGAAGGCCCCAGATGCGTGGGTGGATGTAGACAAGCCCAGGCGTGTTTCCCTCTAATAGCCCACCTGAACCCTGGCTGCTGTGTGTGCGCGCGCGTGCGTGTGTATTTGTGTGTTTGTGAAAGGGGGGACACCCCTCCCTCTCTGCCTGTTTGCTGTGAAGTTGCGATTTCAATGTGGTTATAATTTCATTGTAACAATATATTGTGTGCATTTTTTATTGTTAAATGGTTCACTTTAATATTTTGTAAACATCATATTTTAGTTGAATATTCTATTCCATTTTCAACGCAAATACACCAAATTCAATGGGCAAGCTAATTATTCACAGCGACAAATTGTTCAATTACGTAAATCAAAGAAAATAAATAAAAGAAGAGACACTCAAACCTATTTTAGTCAAAATGGCAGTAAAAATCATTGTATTAATTTGCTAGATCTTTAAGTGTTGCAAATCGCTCAATCTTTTTTAGGCCTACAACCAATGTCGCTAAATGAAATAGCATATTTTTACGACCATTAGCGCTATATTTCATTACGGAAGATGGGCATTAGACAATTTTGTCAATATGGAATTCATTTGAATGGATTTTTATAATCAGACTACATTATTTTTTAAATACAAATTATGATAATCTAACACTGATACACAGATTTGTATTAATGATTAACTAGAATGATGATCAATTAATGATGTAAGCATTTCAGAAACGCTATATTTGATGTAGAACATTTTGTAATTTCATTGTCATTTTTAGGATGTATAGGTCTATTGAAAAAATATGAATTATGAAATTAAAATGAAATAAATATAATCAAATTGTCCCCTCAATTGCATTTGGAAACTGAATTGAATAAATCAAAATATATGTTGTCATAAGGCATTCCCTCCCTCGTCATAAACTCCAACTGTCACCTTCTACCCCTCCCTCCCGCTCCTGCCCCCTCCCTCATATAAAATAGAAATATGCAAAATTGGTCTCTCTCTATTTTAGCCCAAATCCCCAGCTGCCTTCTCCCCACAGCTGCGCAATTAGCGCTGGGATCTGCCGTATCACCCAATGACAGAGCAGCAAAGCAGGTCACAGGACAGAAGCGTGCCAAGATAATTGCCCATACTCCCTGCTCTTATTTTTCGAATCGAATATGTTCATAAATCACTTTTTTTATGCAATAATACTGCAATAATAAAATGTACAGCCCTTTTCGTAAACTTAGCATAGGCCTACTCCCACTTAATTTTAACGTGAAGGGTCAGATTGTATTCTTATAAACACAAACAAACATTGTCATATCTCGATTATTTATTAGTGTAATTTAGATTAATTCTGACTCCTTGAGTCGGTGCTGGTTGCCCTGGGTTCAATAAGGAGTCAAATAGTCTTAACCTACTCGTAAAAAGGTAAAAAGGCCTACTGTTAGAATGTTTTATTTATTATTGTTTTCGTTTTGAGCCCAAATAAACCTTCAAACTTCCCTCCCGTAAAAAATCATCCCACAAACTGTTTCAATGGACTTCATGTGGGTACAAAGCTATTTCTATGTCCTTGGCCGGGGTTGCCCTTGCCTCTAGTAAGGAACTCGAAAGGTGCGTTTTACCTCGGTGTAGTGTTGATTAGGTCTACCTATTTAATAATGTTGTCAGATGTACAGTAGGCTGAACGTTACTGCTGCTGGTGTAAAAGTGGTGCGTTGCAGTGGTGAGGCTGGCAGGGGAGCGCAGGGGATTTCAGAGCGCGCGGAGAGGAGCCATGGAACTTTCAGCGATAGGATCATGTCATATCGTCATGGCACATCGTACCTAACCCTTACATTAACCGTCTTAAATTTCAACTTCAATGGGGTGACGTCAAAGTTGGACGTCCCAAGGATCCCCTTTGCGTTTCCCATTTGCTTTTCTATTCGTCTGTCTCTCCACATCCTATCGCTCTTCTCTCAACCCATCCTTATAACGCATCGTACCAGAATGGGATAAAGTATCTCGGCAAAAATGCATTAGATTATTTAAATGGATAACGAATATTTTGGAAAAACAGGGATATGAAACATGCGTTATGAACAACAGGTGAGGTGTCTAAGTTGATAGTCTTTTATCACCTCTGTTCTTCATGTATTTGAGGGAATTTTAATGCTAGAATTCGGCTAGCAGGTGGTTGTTTTTGTCTAAGGTATGTTCTCTCGCTCGCTCTTTCACTCACTCTCCATTAGTCGCTCACTCACTCACACACTCACCCTCCCGCTCTCTCCCCCATCACTAGGCAGAATTAAAGGATGGGGGAGGGGCGGTTTTATGCAGACTGTGCTGGGACTTGTGATCCACAGATTTGATATTCACATTAAGAGAGAAACTGGCTGCTTTGATGTGAGGGGGAACGGGTCCATGGGGACTGCTGAAGAAGCACACTTTTCACTGACGCAGCATGGGCCTGGGGGGCGTATTGGGTGTACAGAAAGCAGGGGGGGCAAAACCCATGCCTTGATGAGATGTAACCCCCAACAACCCCCCAGCCCAGCACTCACTCACTCCTCCCCACCCCACACCAACCACCTTATCCCAGACCCCTAAGGATTGTTCATAAGCTTACACCCAGGGCTGACTCTAGCCTTTTGGGGGCCCTAAGCGAGATTTGGTTGGGGGGCCCACCACTTCACTGCAAAACATTTTAGTGGCCCCTCTCTTGATGGCGGAGAGAAACATTTATGTTTTTAAAGTACATTTCCTGAAATTCTACACATTTTGCCATGAGTTGGAGATATTTTTTTCAACATTTTATAACAAATTTAAGGCCAGGCAGCACAGGCTAAAATACATTTTTGCATCTACCAATCCATTTTGAGATTTGTTGGTATTTTGGTCCATTAATATTCGTTTTTTCAAAAAGTAAACATAAACATTTAAAAAACTTGGTTTAAATGAATATTTTCTTTAGTTTATCACACTACGTCATCAACATTTGTATGAATTTTAACCACTTTAAAATGTATGTATTTATGAAGTGTATATGTATATACCAAAAGTGTTTTATTTAAGTCTACATTCAACAGGTAAATGTTGATTGTGATAGGATTAAGAGAAACACAAATCCATATTAAGGTGTGGTGCCTGGCCTTTTTTTGCCATGGGGCAGAGAGAAGATTTTTGCAGTTTTACACCTTATTTCTTTCAATTCTACCCATTTTGCCATGGGGTGTAGAGATTGTTTTAGCAGTTTTAAACACCCACAAGAGTGGAAATTCACTTTTTTTGCAGCTGATAGACGATGCCCATAGCTTACCCATGATGTTGCACCACGATTTAAGTAAATAAGTCATAGTTTTAGTCAAAGTATAATATATTTGGGGATGAAGTGGTACCTTTGGATATTTTCTGTGCCAATGCCGTGTGTTTCCCCTATGATATGAAGTGATAATACTTTTCAGTCTATGTTTCTTTTCAGGGCTGGGTTTTATTTGAATGGTACCACCCACTAGCATGGTATTGTTTATTCATCAGAAACTTCTGCAAAGTTCTTCCTGTTTGTGAGTCGCGACTTAGCTGAGCAATATAATATATAATCTTTCACTTAGCCAAGCAACTTTTCACACTAGCCTACACTTGGCTGCCTGAGCCATGGAGTAAATTCAAATAGGGGTGCAAACATATGTTTTTACACCTCCACTTTTACCAGCATATTATCATAATCCATTGGATAATTTGTCAAGTTTCACTTATAGTTTATCTAGTTTGTCTAAAAAAAATATATGACCATTTTATAAATGGTAAAATTGTGTGTGATATGATTGCATTTTGGAACCCCGCTCCCCCTGTCGCCCCAAGATGAATGGTTTTGGCCACGCTCCACTGCTTGGATTGGTGCAGGTAGAAATCACAAGTGTCTATCCTATAATGAAAAAACACCCGCAAAAGAAAATAGATAAACCCACAAACGTTTTTCTATTTTGTGCTGTTGTAACATTTGTATTGGGGTTTCGTGTCCAATGTGCTCATGGTATTGTTACATATCATTTGCGGCGTGCATCATGAGTCATTGTAGCCTATCATTTCAATTCACCTAGCTGTCAGAACCATGGCATGAGCACGGGCTGACTTGGCATTGCTGTAGCACAGCCTACCATGTAGAAAAAAACGCATTCTGTAGTCCAAACCGTTCAATAGTTAGGCTATCAATATTACCAGAGCTTAATCTCCTTTGTATTTCTATGGCAGATTCCCGGCCGCAATTTATGGAAGATGCCAAAACTTTGGATATAACAATAATTGGCAAAGTCAAAGATACTGATTACCCATATCCATCTGTGTCGAAGTTTTCCCTAAATGCTTATGACAAATCCAGCTCCAGAACCAGCCATAGCCTTAAGCCAGCTGGCTAATCTTCTGAGTACTATGTAGCAACAAGATTCAACATTAGCTAGCTATATAAGGTTAGCATAATAGCTAGCTACACTGACAGCTGTCAGTGCCCTACTTGTTGTTATTTCTCCACTCCACGTGGAAATCACCACAATGTTCCCACCCCCAATTCGTGAATATGTATTAGCAGCAGGGGTTGGAACCAAAATTATTTTCCAATGGTTTCATTCTGAACAGAACCACATTCGTTACACTGTTCTGACCAGTAAAATAAAGTTCTGAACCCGTTCGAACACATTTAAAAAAAAAAGTGTATATCGTTCCTTTTTTCACCTTTGAAATCAACAGGTTTTTACATTAAGCTCATTAAATGACTTCACCAATTGGATAGACCTGGCAAGCTAGTTGTTTATGTACATGATGAACAGACACGTGTAGCCTATGGCGCAAGATGTAGGTGTGGAGAAAGCGAGAGAGGGGTGAGGAGGAGGATTGAAGTACTGGGCATGTTGTTATGACATGCATTATCTGAATTAGGTATACAGAACTATACCTAGGAGGAGCGGCTTCTTTGAAGGAACTTTTAATGTTCTTTGAGCTAGCTAGCTAGCAAGCTTGTGTGTGCAGAGTGGCACCAGAATCAAAAACACATCTTATCTTTTTGTAGTTAATAAATCCAGTGTGAAATGTGATAACTAGGTCTATAGTATCCTTAACTAGCATTGAAAAAGTGAATCCATTCTTCTCTGGCCAATTAAAAAAGATGAATCATGCTTGTAAAGGCCTGGTGTGTAATGTCAGTACAGTAGCCTATCGTAGCATTCGGAGGTGGAGGGGAAGGTAGCCTAAACACACACAAACACTGGCAAAGATTTTAATCTTGCAGGCAGACACTGGAATAAGTTTCTAAGTGACAGAGTGAGGATTTGCATAGGCGCTTTGTTGCGTTTCTTTTTTGTGGGACAAAGAAAAATGTCTGGAACGTAAAATAACGTTATTAACCGGTTCTCGTGCTTTTTCTAGTTTATTTTCTAGTTTTCGGTTCTGTTCCCTGAACTGGTACCAACCCCTGATTAGCAGCCTGCTTCATTCTTCGGAGGTGGAACCTAAACGAGAATTTCCACTATAGGAATTACCCCTAGCGGCCACTTATGCCTGGAGCCGGCCCTGTTTACACCTACCTCCATCTCCCTGTCTCTCCTTTTTCATTTTTATGTACTTACCCTCCCCCTGCTCCTCACACACACACACACACACACACACGCACACGCACACGCACACACACACACACACACACACACACACACACACACACACACACACACACACACACACACACACACACACACACACACACACACACGCGCAAGCAAGCAGACACAGACACACACACACACAGGAAAATATTTGATTCGCTCA
This sequence comes from Salvelinus namaycush, assembly GCF_016432855.1. Lineage (NCBI taxonomy): Eukaryota > Metazoa > Chordata > Actinopteri > Salmoniformes > Salmonidae > Salvelinus > Salvelinus namaycush. The sequence goes on from NW_024061430.1 coordinate 92,391, forward strand.
GTTCTAAATGCAAACACGTTGGCACACAACTTCAAAAGTCTCCGTGAGACTCACCAAGATCTGAGATAGCTAGCATTCGGAAGTTTAGAGATGGATAGATGGAGGGAACGGAGGGGAATGAAGAGCACAGGGAGATGGAGGGAAGGAAAGGAGGAAGTGGAGTTTCAGTCTGGCTGAAAATGATCCTACGTCTGTCTCCATGGGAAGAGGCGCTCCATGATGTGTGACAGAGAGAAAGAGAGGAGGATGGGGGTTGCAAGAGAGCATTGATGTGTATGCACATGAGCAGAGGGTTAAAGAGAGAATGAGGGAGAGATGGAGAAAAGGGGGGGAAGATGGAGAAGAGAAGAAGGCGTTATGCATTTGGTTGGGTTCAGGGAGTGAGGGTGTGAGAGTTTGTGTATTAAGGGGGTGAGGGTGGTGGAAATGTTGGCATTTGTTTACCAGCTCATCAGTGTGTGTATCGTGTTTAACACCCAATACGATTGTGTGTGTGTGTGTATTTGTGTGTGTGGAGTGCATGTGTCTGTGTGTGTGTGTGGAGTGAGTGGCGTAGGCCAGCTGCATTATGCATAATGAAGTATTGCATAGGCAATGGCTTCTGCATCTCGACATACATATTCATGTCTCGTTCTCTAGCAGGCTGCATAAAATAGTGTCTCAGTGTGTTCTGCGCACACTCACTCCTGCAGCCAGTTAACCAGCCAACCAGGGCTCAGCTCTACCAGCACTATTAGCAGGCTCCAATGCACTGCAATGAAAACACCCCACAATAAATAAGGGGAGGTGGATGTTTCGCTGTCTATCTTTTCGATTGTTTTTCCTCATCGTGTTTTCTTAGCGATTTTGGACTGAACTTCCAGCTCGACAGGTCAACGCTTATACTTTGGACTGAATTTGACTGAAAGGGCATTGGTTGATGTGTTAGCATGACATAGTACAGTAATAAGCTGACAGTCAATGCACATTCAAATGGGATACTAGAATGTTTTGGCTGTATGATTGGTTCCATCCAGACTAGTTTGTCTTAAAAGCAGTCACTGATTCCACAAAATGGAGTTGGCCATTTTAGCCACTGGTTGACTCTTTGGTTTCTCCTCCCATTGACTTGGATGGAACATGGAAGTCACTCGCACCAAGTTCACCCACTCCAAATACACATAAAATGTATTCACACTACATTCACATGTCGTATGTTGTACATCTTTTTTTAGTCACATGTCAGTGCCACACTGGCAACCCCTCTTTCACCTCCCAGTTTGACTGTATCCTAAGTGCTGCTCAGAACATGTGTGTCTGTGTGTTTGTCATGCGTCTGTGTGTTTGTTGTGTGTATGTGTGTTTGTCGTGTGTGTGTGGTGTTTGTGTGTCTGTTTCTGACAGCCTTTGAGTGTGTGTTTGTTGTGTGTGTGGTGTGTGTGTGTCTGTTTCTGACAGCTTTTGAGTGTGTGTTTGTTGTGTGTGTGGTGTGTGTGTGTCTGTTTCTGACAGCTTTTGAGTGCCACTCCACCCTGCCCAGTACAGTACCCTCTGCCCCCCCAGCCTCCTCACCCCCCAGGCCCCTAATCTAAAGAGATGTGGTCCTGCTTCCCAGCCCCCCCAGCTCCCCTAAGCTCTCAGGGTGACCCCCAGCCTTTAGCCCCCTTCCACCCCACTTTAGTCCTGTCCCCCCATTGGGAGATTATAGATATTGCAATCTTTAATATGGGCTTTATGCTCGAGGGCCATTATCAGTAATCTGCAGGGGGGTGGGGGAGAATGTCTGACCTGGATTCAGTAGCCCACCATCGGATGGATGGCTAGAGTTCATATTTACCATCTCTAGCATGCTGCCCTCAGTTGACATAACATCATTATCCAGAGGAGCTGAACTTACTCTAGGTTTAATGTATAGACTGTCTATGGTGCTGATCTTACTGTAGGGTTAATGTATAGACTGTATATGGTGCTGATCTTACTGTAGGGTTAATGTATAGACTGTCTATGGTGCTGGTCTTACTGTAGGGTTAATGTATAGACTGTCTATGGTGCTGATCTTACTGTAGGGTTAATGTATAGCCCCTGTCTATGGTGCTGATCTTACTGTAGGGTTAATGTATAGCCTCTGTCCATGGTGCTGATCTTACTGTAGGGTTAATGTATAGCCTCTATAATGGTGCTGATCTTACTGTAGGGTTAATGTATAGCCTCTGTCCATGGTGCTGATCTTACTGTAGGGTTAATGTATAGTCTCTATCATGGTGCTGATCTTACTGTAGGGTTAATGGATAGCCTCTGTCATGGTGCTGATCTTACTGTAGGGTTAATGTATAGCCTCTATAATGGTGCTGATCTTACTGTAGGGTTAATGTATAGCCTCTGTCCATGGTGCTGATCTTAGTGTAGGGTTAATGTATAGACTGTCTATGGTGCTGATCTTACTGTAGGGTTAATCTATAGCCTCTATCATCGTGCTGATCTTACTGTAGGGTTAATGTATAGCCTCTGTCCATGGTGCTGATCTTACTGTAGGGTTAATGTATAGCCTCTGTCCATGGTGCTGATCTTACTGTAGGGTTAATGTATAGCCTCTGTCCATGGTGCTGATCTTACTGTAGGGTTAATGTATAGCCTCTGTCCATGGTGCTGATCTTACTGTAGGGTTAATGTATAGCCTCTATAATGGTGCTGATCTTACTGTAGGGTTAATGTATATTCTCTGTCCATGGTGCTGATCTTACTGTAGGGTTAATGTATATTCTCTGTCCGTGGTGCTGATCTTACTGTAGGGTTAATGTATAGCCTCTATCATCGTGCTGATCTTACTGTAGGGTTAATGTATAGCCTCTGTCCGTGGTGCTGATCTTACTGTAGGGTTAATGTATATTCTCTGTCCATGGTGCTGATTCCGTGAGAAAACGCTTCATGGTTTGATGTGTTGTTATCACCACCATCTGAATCTACACATGTAAATAGTCTGTCTGTCAACAACACAAGGTAAATACTTGCGTACACAAATGGACATTTAATGAGCCCATGAACTAATATCCATTTCAGGCAGAAGATGTGGCATATTACCTGTAAAAAATGTAAGGCAATGAGCCCCTTTCAAACAGCCCCTTATTTACCACTTTCTTGCAGGTATACCCCTTTTATACATATCAGTGGTTAACTGGCACATTGGGAGGGGTGGGGGTGTTGTTAACCCATGGGTGGATGTTTGAATTTAAAATTAGGGAGGTGTTAAACAATGGAAGTGTTGATGAATTTACCTGCAGAAAAAGCAGAGAACCATTCACACAGTACCGATAGCTGTATTTTGGTTACAGGTTCTGTGAAAATGCAGGAGTCATGACTAGGTCTTTAGGTGGGGTTTAATGTACAATGTTTTTTACCCCTTACCACTTTCAGATGTACCAACAGCTGGTATAAAGAAGCAGGCATGGTAAATTAGTGGGATTTTGTCTGTGTATGAAAGGGATATACAGTATGTGTTTACTAGAAGGGTACTAGAGAGCCTGGTGCAGATGTTTGGACAGTGGTGTCGGAGGGGCTGGACAGTGGTGTCGGAGGGGCTGGACAGTGGTATTGGAGGGGCTGGACAGTGGTGTCGGAGGTGCTGGACAATAGAGAGTCTCCAGCTAGATGTGAATTAGGCATGTTCCTTGTGGGGTGATTTCTCGTATCTCTGAAGCTCCATTAAGAGTTACATTTTGGCTACAGATCATTTTGCTTCATTCATACGTATGCTATTTATCATGGTTAGATGAATGAGTTGAACTCTGTGTGCTGAGCTGAACCTGAAAGCTTATACAGAATGGGAGTTAGAGAAAATGTGTGTATTACATATTTGGGGGGGCAGGGCGACACATCTGTCCATCTATGACAGGGTCATTTCTCTCTCTTCTAATCTTCCCCTCCTTGACCCTAAATGTGGGGACCTCCCTTTCTCTCTCTGCTGAGGTTGTGTGTCCCTAATCTGAGTACCCAGGAGGAACACTACTGGTGTGTGTGTGTGGTGTGTATACGTGTGTGTTAAATATGAAAGGAGATTAAACCGATTTAACTCTGCGTCTGGCATACAAATTCCAATCACATAACTTAACTGTGTGTTTTCTCTGCGAGTGTGTGTGTGTGTGTGTGTGTGTGTGTGTGTGTGTGTGTGTGTGTGTGTGTGTGTGTGTGTGTGTGTGTGTGTGTGTGTGTGTGTGTGTGTGTGTGTGTGTGTGTGTGTGTGTGTGTGAAGGTAGAGGCCTCCTCCCACATCCACCTAACCCACCAGAGGCTTTAGCCCAAATCCCTGGCTTTCTGCATCACATGACTGATGTTTGCAGCTGGACATTTGACATACATTTGTTCTGATTATTTTGCTCCACATTTGAAGGGCATTCCTTTTCCTTCCTGTCTTCTGGTCTGTTACATCTGTTTATGTGGTCATTACTTTTCAGTCTGTCTTTATTTATGACTTTAATTTAACTATTTATTGAATAACGCCTGGGCAGATTTCCAGATGTGTGTTTTGAATATGGTGCTCAACAGTGTGTTTTTCAAGCAGTTCCTCACCTGTTATTTCACAACAGTGACACTTTGCTTATACAGTTCTATAGTTCTACTGTTCTACTGTTCTACAGTTCTACAGTCCTACTATTCTACTGTTCTACAGTTCTACTGTTCTACTGTTCAATTGTTCTACAGTTCTACTGTTCTACTGTTCTACTATTCTACTGTTCTACAGTTCTACTGTTCTACTGTTCAATTGTTCTACAGTTCTACTGTTCAACTGTTCTACAGTTCTACTGTTCTACTGTTCTACTACAGTTCTACTGTTCTACTACAGTTATACTGTTCTACTGTTCTACTACAGTTCTACTGTTCTACTATTCTACTGTTCTACTGTTCTACAGTTTTACTGTTCTACTGTTCTACTACAGTTCTACAGTTCTACTGTTCTACTACAGTTCTACTGTTCTACTGTTCTACTGTTCTACAGTTCTACTGTTCTACAGTTCTACTATTCTACTGCAGTTCTACTGTTCTACTGTTCTACAGTTCTACAGTTCTACTATTCTACTGTCCTACAGTTTTACTGTTCTACTGTTCTACAGTTCTACTGTTCTACTACAGTTCTACTGTTCTACTGTTCTACAGTTCTACTATTTTACTGTTCTACTGCTCTACAGTTTTACTGTTCTACTGTTCTACAGTTCTACTATTCTCCTGTTCTACAGTTCTACTATTCTACTGTTCTACTGCTCTACAGTTTTACTGTTCTACTGTTCTACAGTTCTACTGTTCTACTACAGTTCAACAGTTCTACTATTCTACTGTTCTACTGTTCTACAGTTTTACTGTTCTACTGTTCAACAGTTTTACTGTTCTACTGTTCTACAATTCTACTATTCTACTGTTCTACAGTTCTACAGTTCTACTATTCTACTGTTCTACTGCTCTACAGTTTTACTGTTCTACAGTTTCACTGTTCTACTGTTCTACATTTCTACTGTTCTACTACAGTTCTACAGTTCTACTATTCTACTGTTCTACTACAGTTCTACGATTCTACTGTTCTACTGTTCTACAGTTTTACTGTTCTACAGTTCTAAAGTTTTACTGTTCTACTACAGTTCTACAGTTCTACTGTTCTACTACAGTTATACTGTTCTACTACAGTTCTACAGTTATACTGTTCTACTGCAGTTCTACTGTTCAACAGTTCTACAGTTTTACTGTTCTACTGTTCTACTATTCTACTGTTCTACAGTTCTACAGTTCTACTATTCTACTGTTCTACTGTTCTACAGTTTTACTGTTCTACTGTTCAACAGTTTTACTGTTCTACTGTTCTACTGTTTTACTGTTCTACTGTTCTACTGTTCTACAGTTTTACTGTTCTACTGTTCTACAGTTCTACAGTTATACTACAGTTCTACAGTTCTACTATTCTACTGTTCTACTGTTCTACAGTTTTACTGTTCTACTGTTCAACAGTTTTACTGTTCTACAGTTCTACTGTTCTACTACAGTTCTACAGTTCTACTGTTCTACTACAGTTCTACAGTTTTACTGTTCTACTGTTCTACTGTTCTACTGTTCCACAGTTCTACTGTTCTACTACAGTTCTACAGTTCTACTATTCTACGTTTCTACTCTTCTACAGTTTTACTGTTCTACTGTTCTACAGTTTTATTGTTCTACTGTTCTACAGTTTTACTGTTCTACTGTTCTACTGTTCTACAGTTTTACAGTTCTACTGTTCTACTACAGTTTTACAGATCTACTATTCTACAGTTCTACAGTTTTACTGTTCTACTGTTCTACAGTTCTACTATTCTACTGTTCTACAGTTCTACAGTTCTACTATTCTACTGTTCTACCGCTCTATAGTTTTACTGTTCTACTGTTCTACAGTTCTACTGTTCTACTACAGTTCTACAGTTCTACTGTTCTACTGTTCTACAGTCCTACAGTTTCACTGTTCTACAGTTCTACTGTTCTACAGTTCTACTGGTCTACTGTTCTACTACAGTTCTACTGTTCTACTACAGTTCTACTGTTCTACAGTTCTACAGTTCTACAGTTCTGCTGTTCTACTGTTCTACAGTTCTGCTGTTCTACTGTTCTACAGTTCTACTGTTCTAATACAGTTCTACAGTTCTACTATTCTACTGTTCTACTCTTCTACAGCTTTACTGTTCTACAGCTTTACTATTCTACGATTCCACTGCTCTACAGTTTTACTGTTCTACAGTTCTACAGTTTTACTGTTCTACTGCTCTACTGTTCTACAGTTTTACTGTTGTAGAGTTCTACTGTTCTACTACAGTTCTACAGTTCTACTATTCTACTGTTCTACAGTTCTACAGTTTTACTGTTCTACTGCTCTACAGTTCTACTATTATACTGTTCTACAGTTCTACAGTTTTACTATTCTACTGTTCTACTGCTCTACAGTTTTACTGTTCTACAGTTCTACAGTTTTACCTGTTCTACTGTTCTACTGTTCTACAGTTTTACTGTTCTACAGTTCTACTGTTCTACTACAGTTCTACTATTCTGCTGTTCTACTGTTCTACAGTTTTACTGTTCTACTGTTCTACTGTTCTACAGTTTTACTGTTCTACTGTTCTACAGTACTACTGTTCTACTGTTCTACAGTTCTACAGTTCTACTGTTCTACAGTTCTACTGTTCTACTCTTCTACAGTTCTGCAGTACTACTATTCTACTATTCTACTGCTCTACAGTTTTACTGTTCTACTGTTCTACTGTTCTACTGTTCTACAGTTCTACTGCTCTACAGTTCTACTGTTCTACTGTTCTACTGCTCTACAGCTCTACAGTTCTACTGTTCTACTGTTCTACTGCTCTACTGTTCTACAGCTCTACTGTTCTACAGCTCTACAGCTCTACTGTTCTACAGTTCTACTGTTCTACTGTTCTACAGCTCTACTGTTCTACTGTTCTACTGTTCTACAGTTTTAATGTTCTACTGTTCTACTGACCTACAGTTCTACTACAGTTGTACAGTTCTACTGTTCTACAGTTCTGCTGTTCTACTGTTCTACAGTTCTACTGTTCTAATACAGTTCTACAGTTCTACTATTCTACTGTTCTACTCTTCTACAGCTTTACTGTTCTACAGCTTTACTATTCTACTATTCCACTGCTCTACAGTTTTACTGTTCTACAGTTCTACAGTTTTACTGTTCTACTGCTCTACAGTTCTACTATTATACTGTTCTACAGTTCTACAGTTTTACTATTCTACTGTTCTACTGCTCTACAGTTTTACTGTTCTACAGTTCTACATTTTTACCTGTTCTACTGTTCTACTGTTCTACAGTTTTACTGTTCTACAGTTCTACTGTTCTACTACAGTTCTACTATTCTGCTGTTCTACTGTTCTACAGTTTTACTGTTCTACTGTTCTACAGTTTTACTGTTCTACTGTTCTACAGTACTACTGTTCTACTGTTCTACAGTTCTACAGTTCTACTGTTCTACAGTTCTACTGTTCTACTCTTCTACAGTTCTACAGTACTACTATTCTACTATTCTACTGCTCTACAGTTTTACTGTTCTACTGTTCTACTATTCTACTGTTCTACAGTTCTACTGCTCTACAGTTGTACTGTTCTACTATTCTACTGCTCTACAGTTCTACAGTTTTACTGTTCTACTGCTCTACTGTTCTACAGTTCTACTGTTCTACAGTTCTACAGTTCTACTGTTCTATTACAGTTCTACAGTTCTACTGTTCTACTGTTCTACAGTCTTACTGTTCTACTGTTCTACTGTTCTACAGTTTTAATGTTCTACTGTTCTACTGACCTACAGTTCTACTACAGTTCTACAGTTCTACAGTTCTACTATTCTACTGTTCTACAGTTCTACAGTTTTACTGTTCTACTGCTCTACATTTCTACTATTATACTGTTCTACAGTTCTACAGTTCTATTTTTCTACTGTTCTACTGGTCTACAGTTGTACTGTTCTACAGTTCTACAGTTTTACTGTTCTACTGTTCTACTGTTCTGCAGTTTTACTATTCTACTTATCTACAGTTCTACTGTTCTACTACAGTTCTACAGTTCTACTATTCTGCTGTTCTACTGTTCTACAGTTTTACTGTTCTACTGTTCTACAGTTTTACTGTTCTATTGTTCTAGAGTTTTACTGTTCTACTGTGCTACTGTTCTACAGTACTACTGTTCTACTGTTCTACAGTTCTACTGTTCTACTGTTCTACAGTTCTACAGTTCTACTGTTCTACTGTTCTACAGTTCTACTGTTCTACAGTTCTACTGTTCTACTCTTCTACAGGCCTACAGTTCTACAGTACTACTATTCTACTATTCTACTGCTCTACAGTTTTACTGTTCTACTGTTCTACTATTCTACTGTTCTACAGTTCTACAGTTGTACTGTTCTGCTATTCTACTGCTCTACAGTTTTACTGTTCTACTGCTCTACTGTTCTACAGTTCTACACTTCTACAGTTCTACTGTTCTACTACAGTTCTACAGTTCTACTGTTCTACTGTTCTATAGTTTTACTGTTCGACTGTTCTTCTGTTCTACAGTTTTACTGTTCTACTGTTCTACAGTTTTACTGTTCGACTGTTCTTCTGTTCTACAGTTTTACTGTTCTACAGTTTTACTGTTCTACTGTTCAACAGTTTTACTGTTCTACAGTTCTACAGTTCTACTATTCTACTGTTCTACAGTTTTACTGTTCTACAGTTCTACAGTTCTACTATTCTACTGTTCCACTGCTCTACAGTTTTACTGTTCTACTGTTCTACAGTTGTAATGTTCTACTGTTCTACTGTTCTACAGTTGTACTGTTCTACTGTTCTACTACAGTTTTACAATTCTACTATTCTACTGTTCTACAGTTCTACAGTTTCATTGTTCTACTGTTCTACAGTTCTACTATTCTACTGTTCTACAGTTCTACAGTTCTACTGCTCTACAGTTTTACTGTTCTACTGTTCAACAGTTTTACTGTTATACTGTTCTACAGTTCTACAGTTCTACTATTCTACTGTTCTACAGTTCTACAGTTCTACTGCTCTACAGTTTTACTGTTCTACTGTTCAACAGTTTTACTGTTATACTGTTCTACAGTTCTACAGTTCTACTGTTCTACTGTTTTACTGTTCTACAGTTTTACTGTTCTACAGTTCTACAGTTCTACTGTTCTACTGTTCTACTGTTCTACAGTTTTACTGTTCTACTCTTCTACAGTTCTACTGTTCTACTGTTCTACTGCTCTACAGTTTTACTGTTCTGATGTATTACAGTTCTACTATTCTACTATTCTACAGTTCTACAGTTCTACTATTCTACTATTCTACTGTTCTACTGCTCTACAGTTTTACTGTTCTACAGTTCTACAGTTTTACTGTTCTACTGTTTTACATAGAACAGTAAATTAGAACTGTAGAACAGTAGAACAGTAAAACTGTGAACAGTAAGAACAGTAAACTGTAGAACAGAGAACAGTAAAAAAAGTAGAACAGAGAACAGTCGAACAGTAAAACTGTAGAACTGTAGAGCAGTAGAATAGTAGAACAGTACACCTGTAGAGCTGTAAAAAGAGTAAACAGTAGAACAGTAGAGCTGTAGAGCAGTAGAACAGTAGAACTAAAACTGTAGAACTAAACAGAGAACTGTAGAACAGTAGACAGTAGTACTAGTCAGAACAGTAGAACAGTAGAACAGTAAAACTGTAGAACAGTAGAACTGTAGAGCAGTAGAATGTAGAGACAGTACGAAACTGTAAGCTGTAAAGAGTAAACAGTAGAACAGTAGACTGTAGAACAGTAGAACAGTAGAACTGTAAGAAGTAGAACTGTAGAACTGTAGAACAGCAGAACTGTAGAACAGTAGAACAGTAGTACTGTAGAACAGTAGAACTGTAAAACATTAGAACAGTAAAACTGTAGACAGTAGAACTGTAGAACAGTAGAACAGTACAACTTGTAGAACAGTAGAAACAGTAGAACAGTAGAAACAGTAAAACTGTAGAACGTAGAATCAGTAAAACTGTAGAGAGACAGTAGAACAGTAGAATAGTAGAACTGTAGAACAGTAAACTGTAGGCAGTGGAACAGTAAGAACTGTAGACAGTAAAACTGTAGAACAGTAGAATAGTAGAACTGTAGAACTGTAGAAACAGTAAAACTGTTGAACAGTAGAACAGTAAAACTGTAGACACAGTAGAACAGTAAAACTGTACAGAAAGAACAGTCGAACAGTAAAACTGTAAACTGTAGAGCAGTAGAATAGTAGACAGTACAACGTAGAGCTGTAAAAGAGTAGAACAGTAGAACAGTAGAACTGTAGAACAGTAGAACAGTAGAACTGTAGAACTGTAGAACTGTAGAACAGTCAGAACTTGAGAACAGTAGAACAGTAAGTACTGTAGAACAGTAGAACATTAGAACAGTAAAACTGTAGAACAGTAGAACTGTAGAGCAGTAGAATAGTAGAACAGAACAACTGTAAGCTGTAAAAGAGTAGAACAGTAGAACAGTAGAACTGTAGAAAACAGTAGAACAGTAGAACTGTAGAACTACTGTAGAACTGTAGAACGCAGAACTGTAGAACAGTAGAACAGTAGTACTGTAGAACAGTAGAACTGTAGAACAGTAGAACAGTAAACTGTAGAACAGTAGAACAGTAGAAACAGTAGAACAGTAAAACTGTAGAACTGTAGAACAGTAAAACTGTAGAGCAGTAGAACAGTAGAATAGTAGAACTGTAGAACAGTATAATGTAGAATTGTAGAGCAGTAGAACAGTAAAACTGTAGAACTGTAGAACATTAGAATAGTAGAACTGTAGAACAGTAGAACAGTGAAACTGTAGAACTGTAGAACAGTATTAAGTAGAACTGTAAAACTGTAGTAGAACAGTAGCAACAGTAAAACCTAGTAGAACAGTAGACTGAAAACGTAGCAGTAAC